>NC_134836.1:97247407-97550438 GCF_004210375.1 Tachypleus tridentatus
GGAGCATTACCTCAGGGTTGAAATTTACAATCTGTAATGGCATGGAAGAATTAGCTCCATAAAATGAAAAGAATGAAAAAAATTCCTTTATCTTAACAACTTTGCACAGTATTGTATAATGGATGTAACTCATGTAATACTAAAAGTACAGCAATAAACATGCCTAACTTTGAGATCACAGCTGCTGAGAAATGTTATTGTATTTGAAGTTTTAGAGTACTTTTATTTACTAAATATTCAAGATACCCATTAACTTGCATGAGTCATATTTTCATGAAATAAGGTTCTTTAAAAACTATACAAACTCCTGGTACTTTTTAAGATATTTTTATGGTAGCTAGTTCACCAACAATATAGTGGGCTGATTTCTTCTGAGCATATGCCAATGTATAAATTACTGGCACTTATAACTAATTGAAAAGACAACTAAATATTAGTTTCTTTCCCAACTGACTTGTATTTAATCATATATTGTTAACATGCTAAAAACTAGATATTTCACTATTTGTGTAAAATCGCCAGTAAAAGTTGTCATAGACATATCTCACCAATAACCTTGGCAGTATAAAGCAGCACCAATAATGACAATTTCAGTTTTAATCATAACTATGTTGGATTGTCCCATACCTATCATAAATTTTTAATTGAACATTTTACTATTAGTTAAGCAAACAAGATCAAAATGACACATCAATAGCTTCAGTGAATAAGTACCTATCAAAAGAACATACTGATCAGTTAACTATCCAGATTCTTAACAAATTGACACACCCAACAGTTGACAAGTTGTAAATTACAAGAGTGATAAATATTTTACAAAAAGTAATATTTTTTACAACTAAAAAATAGTCTAGCATTAAAATTGCATCTAAGATTATACCTGAAATTTAGTTTTTATAGAATTTCCACTTTATAGTATTTAATTATTTTTCTCTTTGGGATAATAGCTTATTATATATTTAAACCAAAGATAATAGATTGTTTGTTTGATTAGGAATCTTCTGCAAAGCTAAACAAGTGATATTTGCATATAGCCATCCCTAATTACGAACTAATAAATTAGAGATAAGACGGCAAGTTACCATCATCCACCAGTGTGTTTAAACTACTTTTGATAGATCAGATATAGGATTTGCCTGTCAAAGTCCCAAAAGTGTGGTTAACTGACGTAAATCCAGATATGTTAACTAATAATGCCACATCAGTAAAAATATAATTTATCTTCATGTTTCATACAACAACAAAAAAGCTTAGAATTTACTTTTATCTGTTCACAAACACAGTATCACAATTTTTTCAACTCAAGATGCTAGTATTTTGATGTATTTACCAAATTTCTTGTTGGGATTGCCCTTATTTTTATGGAGGGGACAGATGATATAACTCACTGAATTTTCCCATCCCTTACTGTATTTGAACATCAGCGAGTTGTATTGTGCAAGATTATTTTTTGTAATATTGTAGTCATATGCAGTGAACTGAGAAAATTTCATAGTTGAAGGCTTCTATTAATTTACATCCTGGTGCTCCTTTATATTTCTGTTACGTGAACACCACATGACTTGCAATGTGTACTTATAGCAATTTACCTATTCAAATGTTGTTCCTGATAATGTTGACATAAAAAAAATATTGAATCTTGTTATGATTATATTGTATATTGAGTCATCTCTGTTATATGAATTATTAAAGAACATAACATTTAGATATATTAAAGTAAATTTTTCCAGTGTTTTCTGCAAGTAGTTAATGTATTTTCCTTGTAACCTACATGTATAAATGTTTTAAGCTTATTCTAGTCATCTAGAGGTTGCACATCGAAGAAGTTGTTGAATTAGGTGTGTACTTTTTTGGTTTTGTATGTCTGTGTCATGCTCTTTTAGAAGGAAGTTAGTCATTTTGAGAAAATGACAGAGACTTGTATAAGTTATAGATTGGAGTTTTTTTCTTCCTTCAATATTTATAATTGGAATAATCACTTTTGAAGATAATATAAGTGGTATATTGTACTGTGACCTAATTATATGGTATCATCATTATTCTTGCTCCTTTCTTCATGGTCAGGTGGTTAGGGTGCTCGATTTGTAATCTGAGGGTCGTGGGTTTGTATCCCCGTCGCGCCAAACATGCTCGCCCTTTCAGCCATGGGGGCATTATAATGTGACCGTCAATCCCACTATTCATTGGTAAAAGAGTAGCCCAAGTGTTGGCAGTTGTTGGTGATGACTAACTGCCTTCCTTCTAGTCTTACACTGCTAAATTAGGGACAGCTAGCACAGATAGCCCTCGAGTAGCTTTGCGTAAAATTCACAAACAAAACAACCTTTCTTCATCTTGTATAGGCTCAGCATGGCCAGGTGGGTTAAAGCATTTGACTCATAATCTGAGGGTTGCGGGTTTGAATCCCCATCGCACTAAACATGCTTGCCCTTTCAGCAGTGGGGGTGTTTAGAATGTGAAGGTCAATCTCACTATTCATTGGTAAAAGAGTTGGTGGTGGATGGTGATGATTAGCTGCCTCCCCTCTAGTATTGCAGTGCAAAATTAGAGATGACTTGTGCAGATAGTCCTCGTGTAGCATGGTGCGAAATTCAAAACAAACAAAAACAATCATCTTGTATAAACATTATTGTCTGTATAACACTTCCAGTTGCTTACATCTATTTTGTTGAATATTATACCTGGATACCAGAGTAGTATTGAATCTTTTATTTTAATATTCAGATATACTTCCTAAAATAATTTGAAGATTTTATATCATTAATATCTACATATTATTTATACTAAGTTATGCGTAGTTAACTAATATTCTTGCCAAATATTTATATGTGGTTATTTAACACTGTGATAGAAGTTCTGAGTGCTAGAAATGGTTAATACATCATTTATTCAGTTTCAATGATCATACTATGACAGATTTGATAAAATCTTGCATCTATGTACACAGTACTCTTTCTGTGTGAACTTGGCTGTCCTTGTACCAAGACTTGCAAGGATTCATATTTGCTCTAGGTAAGATCTATCTTTACCCCCTTCTGCCACATTTGTTAAGCAAATATTTTTTCTTTATTATTTTTAGGTGCAAGAGTTAGGTTAGGCTTAAGTAGTGGTTAAAATATTGAAACTGAGATAAAGTGATCAGGAACCATAGTTCTATGTAGCAAATATCAATGTTTAAAACAACAAGTAACTCAGTTCATATCAGATATTTATTTAGTAAGTGATATAAGATTAAACATCATGATAAATCCAGTCATTACTTGAAGTTTTCTGGGAAACATTGTCTGGACAGTAAGCTGTATGTGTTGTACCTTCTACACTTAAGGTGTATGCACTCACTCCTATACTAAACTGTTTGCCACAAGTACAAATAAATGCACTATATCCACATAACAAGTCTGAGATAGTGCACATGTACCTTTATTTTCCAGGGCCCTGATTGTACCAACCTCCAGGAAAATCTTTACCTATCATTGATTAAATTGCTTACATATGTATGTGACCTTCCATTATATTCTGGATGCACAAATAATCTCTTATTATAAGATACGTGGAGAGGAGTACACTGCAAACAAATACCGTACACAAGTAACTATATGTAAACTGGCTTCCTTGCAGGCAATGACTGATGCTCCTAACATGCTTGATTTTAAAAATAAATCCAAAGTTATATCTGAATTTGACACAAAAACCATAATAAAACTAAGCACTGCCAATCAGTGATGATGAGAGAACCCACTTGTAGAGAAAAATACATATGTAAAAACAGCTTGTTTGGGTAAGAAAATTTTTTTTTACGTAGAGGAGCAAACAACGTTTCGACCTTTTTTGGTCATTGTCAGATTCACATGTACATTAAGCACTGCCAACATTTGTAACAGCAGCCTTGCTTAAAAGCAATATTGTTGTGAGAGTTGGAAAATACCATATCTTACTATCTTTCTTAACTCGGGTAAACTATTGAGTTTACAAAACTTTTCAATGTTTTCAGATATAGAGATTTTTAGGGTGCTTACAGAACTTCTCATACAGGAGATGCAGTACTGACTTTAATTTGTGCTCTAGTTATGCATAATAATGAAATATGTTCCCCTTGTATATTTGCTTGGCTTTCTCATGGATGATGATGTTGAAAATGTAGTTTTGATCTTGTACCTACTTTCACTAGTAACATAGCTTTCAAACATTTCTAAAGTTAAACTTGGCAATGTTTTTCTTATTTTCATCTAAGTGATAACTGATAACATGAATAGCACCTGTATTCTGCATGGATAACATCACTGTTTTGTGTGTACAACCTGATGGATGCAGCTGTTGATGCTTAGATGGGTATTCCAGGTGTGGCTGTCATAGACAGAGAACTAGAAGACAGTGACTTTATCATAGAAAATAAAAACCTGTAAGACCTATGTCCACTGAGATGTACAAATATATCGATATCAATAAAGAAGTGAAGAGCAAGCAGAAAAACAGACTACAAGATCTACTGCGCCAGTGTGAAGATATCTTTGCACAGAGACCAGATAAAACAAATCTTGTGCAACACCAGATCAAGATTACAACAAGGTATCCAGTCAAGGTGAAGCCTACCAAATGCTCTATGCAATGAGAGACCTGATTAAGCAAGAAGTTGGGAAAAGCTTAGATGCTAGAATCATTCAGCCTTTTAATTCACCCTGCTATTTACTAGTGGAAATTATGAAGAAGAGAGAGCTCAAACCACTTCTGCATAGATTTCCAAAAGTTGGAACCCTGGAAAAAGTTTGATTCAGAATCTATAGGCAACCCAGAGGTTATCATGGCAATCTAGACAAGGTCAAGTTCCTTATCAAGATCAATTTCATTAAAGGTTATTGATGGATACCAGTGGAGACAGGATAAATAGAGAATAGTCTTTGTGACACCATATGCATGCTACTAATTCGGAATAATGCTGTTTGTATTAGTGAACTCGGTAGTGACATTCAACTGCATGATCAAGAACATATTACACAAAATCACCAATATTTAGCCTGATGGGAAGACTGCCTGAAGAAACTGAGAGTTGTTAGGGCAAATGAGAGAAGCACATATGGCCATCAGACCATCTAAGTGCTACATCTGTTATTATGTGCTGGACTTTGTTGGATTTAGGATTAACAACCAGCTGATAGTATGGAAGAGGAGGAGTTAACCTACACACACATATGCACCAGCTCCAACCACTGAGAAGAAAGTCAGATCCTTCCTGGGGTAAGTTGGATACTATAGGAAGTTCATTCCAAACAACTATATAAAGCTGTTTTTTCACTAACTGACCTAACCAAGAAAGCCAACTCAGTAAGGTGAAATGGTAACAACAACAGCAGATGGCATTCTAAAAGTTAAAGAAAATGTCAAATATACTAATTCTTAGGATACCAGACTTCAAGAAGCTATTCATCATTCAGGTTAATGTTTCAGACATTGAAATTGAAGCAGTACCTCCTACAAGAACATGTGGATAGACCATTTCTCATAATAATGTATGTCAGTATAAAGGTTTTGAGTAGTGAGAAGAACTATTCTGTGACTAAACAAGAGTATCTGGTTATTATCTTACCACTCCAAAATTCCAGAGATATCTATTTGGAAACATTCATCATCCTTATGGACTATTAGTCCCTTGCATACATCCAGATGTCCAAAATGAACAAGGCAACAATCATGAGGTGGACAATGTACTCCCAGAACTGCCAGTTCTACAATGAAGCCATCAATGGGACTGCAAATGTTTGTACAGACTGTATGAGTTGACTTTGTATGAACTGAAAATCAGTCTTTGTACATAGCTCAAAAGCATTATAAGCATTTTTCTTTAAGAGGCGTTCATTGTTAGATATACACATCTGCTTCTGTCCAAACTATATATCTAGCAAACATTAACATGGCCTGCTTCACAGAAATTATACTATTAACCCTACAAGCTACTCAACCAGATACTGTGAGTGGCTATTGTGAGGTGTCATATCAAAAATATTTGACAGCTTGATTTTTGAAATCCAACTAATAATCTCCAGTCATTCAATCTGATAATGTTCCAGGTATTATATCAACTAATTTCAGTTGTCCTAACTTATTTCAAGTGGTTATTATATGATACAGCTTGTGAATTCTACTGCGAGACATAACTTAATAATACAAGATGTCACTTCATTTCAACAGTTAATCTTGTGATTAACCTACCATCTTACCTGCAAGCTTTCTGTTGATTTTTCAAGATTCTTACATTCAGATGAATATTTGGCCCTTGCTCTTGGATGCCAGAACAACAATTTTCTGTATGAAAGTTGTCTTCCAAATATTCACAACATTGTATCTCTCCATTATCTATTGTGGTTCAAGCAGAATGCCTTCCATTATAAAGAAGCTCACCTACCATGAGAGCAACTTCCATTACTACTTTGCACTCACTATCACTATTTCTGTGAATTGTTGGTTACATTCAAAGATATAACCTAACCAGCAGTTCTTCTGTTTCCTGGCTGTAATTGTCTTTCATGAACTTGTAGGCTAATGCCCATCAAAGGATTTCTCCTTGATTTTGTTACTCTTTAGGATCAAAATCTAGCATTAGTATCAAATTCACCCTCTTTTTCATCAGCCCTTAATCTGGTATGCCATTTCCAAGTTTTACCAAAGAACAAAACTTATGATACACAAGAATACATAAAAGCACATCTATCAAAAATAATATAAAAATTCAGAAACAAATTCTGTAGCCATGTCACAATGTCAGTTTTTATGCATGGGCCAGATTCTTTATATTGCATATCTGTAACTTGATGTGGATAAATTCTACCAATGAACAAACAACACATAATCCACAAGTTTGAAAATATTATATTACAAGAAGTCAAATGTATATACAAATATTATTATACTGCCAGTTATTACAGTTGTATCCACAGCTTTAACTAATTGTCTCTCTTCATCAAAGTCCACACAGGCTGAATGACATTACCATCAACTTCCACAACAATGCCAGTGCTTATTTTACCTGCCACTTAACCTTAAAGCAGAGGGTCATCAAATGAATAAGAAGGAATTCCTCTTTAAGTATTCTGTTACAGGTTGCAGTGAAACTTGCATCTGATGGAATAGTTTGTGTGTACAAGTCTGATGACACTACAACATAGATCTCAATAATACCTTTCAGGAGTTTAAATCAGGGAAGTTGCATGAACCATGCTTGAGAAAATCTTCAGCCTTTGTCTCTGTTGTTAATGTGAGAACATCCACTTCTTCAACTGATTCATGGCAACTCTTTGCATGTTAAGGTAGATAAAACAGTGCCCATGACTTCTAAAGGTGGTATCAACTATGGTCCTAGTATATTATGCCTTTCAGCAGCACTGAAACACTATTGTCAAACCTAAAAAATATCATTCATACCAGTCCCTCTGCTGTGGAATTGGTCTGAATGGTACTTTCACATGATAACTTGTAAGTGAATGTGAGAATTATCTATTTTAGTAATGAAATGCACCACAGTTAATTAAGGTTTCCTTTTATAACACAATGCCCACATTTATAAGCTAAATTACTAATCCACACTTGGTGTACCAAGCCCTGTTGTTCCATGTAAATCACCAACGGTAGCATCTTAATGTCTTCACTGTATGCCATAGTGTAATTGTCAGTTGATGCTTTGTATGAAATTTGAAAACCACTACAGACTCTGGAGTTTTTCTCAGATCACACCTCCAGTTTTCACTGTTGCTGCTTTTATATTCTTCTCTGATGTAAAGTTTCTTGTAACCACTTTAAACTACATCATTCCAAAAACTTCTTGTGTTAGACATTAGACATTTATAACTCTGTGATACCTATAGATTCACTCAGTTCTTCAGTGAACATCTCATCACACTTACTAGAAGGTGTACATGGTCATGACTTTTATATGCAAAAACGGCTCGTTTGGGTTGAGAAAATATTTTACATAGAAGAGCGAACAACGTTTCGACCTTCTTTGGTCATCGTCAGGTTCACAAAGAAAGAGGTAACTGACCGGAAGCTGACCACATGTTTGAAAGGGGTTGTGTAACTGTGTGTCGAAATGTAGAGGGCGGTATTAGATGTTTGAATATATAATTTTAGTTATTTTATTATATTAATATAAGTATAAAGGCGTTCCTTTATATTGGTTTATTTTGGGTTTAAGTAAAATTAGGGACAGCTGGCACAGATAGCCCTCGAGTAGCTTTGCGTGAAATTCACAAACAAAACAACCTTTCTTCATCTTGTATAGGCTCAGCATGGCCAGGTGGGTTAAAGCATTTGACTCATAATCTGAGGGTTGTAGGTTCGAATCCCCATCGTACTAAACATGCTTGCCCTTTCAGCCGTGGGGGTGTTTAGAATGTGAAGGTCAATCTCACTATTCATTGGTAAAAGAGTTGGTGGTGGATGGTGATGATTAGCTGCCTCCCCCTCTAGTATTGCAGTGCAAAATTAGGGATGACTTGTGCAGATAGTCCTCATGTAGCATGGTGCAAAATTCAAAACAAACAAAAACAATCATCTTGTATAAACATTATTGTCTGTATAACACTTCCAGTTGCTTACATCTATTTTGTTGAATATCATTATACCTGGATACCAGAGTAGTATTGAATCTTTTATTTTAATATTCAGATATACTTCCTAAAATAATTTGAAGATTTTATATCATTAATATCTACATATTATTTATACTAAGTTATGCGTAGTTATACTGAACTAACTTCAGTATATAACTCATTACTTATTTTGGGTTTAAGTAAAATAAACCAATATAAAGGAACGCCTTTATACCTATATTAATATAATAAAATAAATAAAATTATATATTCAAACATCTAATACCGCCCTCTACATCTCGACACACAGTTACACAACCCCTTTCAAACATGTGGTCAGCTTCCGGTCAATTACCTCTTTCTTTGTGAACCTGACGATGACCAAAGAAGGTCGAAACGTTGTTCGCTCTTCTATGTAAAATATTTTCTCAACCCAAACGAGCCGTTTTTGCATATAAATTTCTCAACAAGTGGGTTTCTCGACATCACTGATGGACATAACTTTAAGTTCCCATGGGGCCTTTGTTTTTGAGCTTTGAACCTGATAGTAGGAATTACACAGTTCTCTACAGGGTCAAATCTGAGATGCAACTCGATGAAAACTGTTCTATTTACCATGTTGTTCCTCTTCCAACTGCCTTCGGATGTAGAGTGTCATAATGATTAGAGCATCATATTTTGCACCATCTGTCCTTGAGTTAACTCATTACATGAAATTAAATTACCTGAAACACTTTAAACATTGATCAATTAGTCTTTACTTTTGCCACCAATATGAGGAAATATTCACAAAACAATAGATATTTAAGAAATGATAAACAGAGAATGAACATGAACATCAAAGGAAAAGAAAAGAAGTAAATACAAGTGAACAGATAAAACTGTTTGTTTTTTTAAATTTGAATTTCATAGTTTGTTAAATGAGCAAATATATTCATTAATAATGTAGAACTGCTGTCTGCAGGAACAGAAGATTTATTCATGTCTTAACAGGCCAAAGACAAGAATCTGAATAATCATGTATTGAAGTAAACAGCTAAAGTGAAATTTCTTAATGTGATATTCAACAATTCTAGATTACCTACATGAATGAACACTGAATTATACATTTCACATGATGAACTTATTCTAATTCATACAAGTCGATATACGAAACTTTGAAATGAATAACACCTTACTTGTGGAAGACATGGTGTGAAAATAAAGCCAAGTAACTATGAACAATCTTTCTTTTAAAACTGTTATCAATGACGTATAGAACAATTGCATGTAAAATTATAAAAAGTTACCAGAATATAAATATATATTTTGTTTACTGGTTAAATAAAGATTTAATATCAGTTTTTTTCAGCATATCATGTTAGTACATCTCTCAAATCTGTGACTACTAAATTAGGGATAGCTCACACAGATAGCCCTTGAGTAGTTTTGCTTGAAATTAAAAACCAAACAAACAAAACACTAAAAAACCAACAACCAAGGAATTCATGAAAATTAATATCTAAGGTTTCAATGTAGTATTTTAACAAATTGTAACAAGAGTTATTATTAGATACAATTGTAGTGTAGAAGAAGATGGAAACTGGACAATGCCTTGTGCTATGTATTTAAAAAGATAAAACTGCCTGTTGTAGATTTGTCGATGATACTGTTATGTAATATATTAAAAACTTTGTAAGATATATTAATGTGTGACATTTAAAAGATGTTTTTAGGAAACAGAAATATCTTAATTGTGTCATTTTTTTCATTTGATATTATACACCCAATATCAGATCCGCCCACCTCATTTGGTGTCTGGAAACGACTGTGTAAAAGTGCCTCTTAAAAGCCTGAACCCCTCCACCTGTTTTAAAATTTTGAATCCACCTCTATGTTGTCTACCAGCACATGCCTATATCGTCATTCTCAGTGCAAGTCAGTTTGTGCGAAAGTGTTACAAAAAAGATTACAATAATTATTAAACCAAACCTTAAGGAAATAGTTTGTAATGATAGTGCCGGAGTTTACAGTTGAGCACCGCCTCGCATTAAATTATAATTATGTTAACCATGAAATGAACTGATCCAGTTTTAAAGGAAAGTCCAAACTTGATCATGCATATTAAGTTTATAGGTTTAATGTCACTGCAGCTCAGCGGGTAATGGTCCATATGCTTTAGTAAAACCATGGTGTATATAATACAAAAATTAAAATAATAAAGTGGAAAAATGTACCTCAGAACAGCTGTTATGGGTATTAAAACTTTTATTGATAAGGAGAGAACAACGTTTAAGAAGACCTAGGAAGGTCAAAACGTTGTTTTCTCCTTATCAGTAAAAGTGCTAATACCCATACCTATCGTTCTGAGATACATTTTTATTTCAAGTGGGTTTCTCGTCATCAAGAATAAAAAGGAAACATAAATTTCGAGTTGGAATTCTTATATTTGCATCCTGATACATTTATTACGAAAGAAGAACAAAGCTGAAACTAACAATGGTGGTAAATATTCCTTTTATCTAACTCATGTCTCGAGTATGCTGTCAAATAAAGTATGTAGTGCCACATTTTTGTTTTTCACATTTACAGATCAAAGCTATAACTAATTAAACACTGCCCACAGTTTATATTAGACTACCTCTTGTACAGCAAATCCCGTCATTTCCTTTTCAGAGTGACGTAGAGATCTATGGTTTGTTCTGTGTCATATGGTGATGAGCCAATAATTAATCATCAACAAGCATCGTGGTTCAAATACCTTTTTGTTACATAGATGGTTTCTTCTTGATCGACCTCTTTCTCACAACTAGCATTATCTTCCATATTTTATTACAAGAACAGAGATTATCTCTAGCACCGTACAGATGAGAAACTGTATATACAAGTGGTCCGCAGTGATGTACATTGCTGTTTCGTTGCTCTATAATAATTATTTGATAAGGTTTCGAAATATTAAATACTGTGTTCAATTCTTCTTGCTACAATTGATAGAAGGAAAATCACACCATACTGTCATTTAACATGAAGAATTTTGCATGATATAATGGGCCATATTTTCAAAGAAATTACCTGCTAGTTTTGAAAGAAAAAATACTGAAATATAAACAAATACTTTAAGAGCACTTAAGATAACCTGAATTATACTACTTAGTTGTTTGGTTTTAGTTTTGGGCAGTTAGGAAATATTTTACTTTTTTTTTCAGAAAATTAGAGTTAGTTAATTATTAGAGGTAATGTATTGAAAATATGGGCCAATAAACTTTAAATTCTGATTTATAAGAAGTTCATTTTATTATAAAGTACCTTGTTATTAAGGAGATGTAGTATTCAAGATAGAATAGCATCTTGGTGTTTAGTACGAAACTTCAAATTGTTTGTTTGTTTTTTTAATTTCGCACAAAGCTACTCGAGGGCTATCTGTGCTAGCTGTCCCTAATTTTGCAGTGTAAAACTAGAGGGAAGGCAGCTAGTCATCACCACCTACCGCCAACTCTTGGGCTACTCTTTTACCAACGAATAGTGGGATTGGCCGTCACATTATAACGCCCCCACGGCTGAAAGGGCGAGCATGTTTGGCGCGACGGGAATGCGAACCCGCGACCTTCAGATTACGAGTCGCACGCCTTAACTTCAAATTGACGATCAAGCAGTGGCAAATAAACTGATATGAATCGATTTATGAAATGAGTACGCCAACTAATTGTTATCTATAAAATATTCCCTAACACTAAACACAATTATTATTAAATTTACATATTTAAATCGAAACTACTACACACCCTTGAATAAAATAATTTCGCCCCCCGTTTGTCTGCGGATTTGCACACTAAAAACCGGGTTTTGACACACGTGGTGGAGAGAGCACAGATACCCCATTGTGTAGCTTTGTGTTTAATTCTAAACAAACAAATAAAATAATTTATTATATGACAGACATTTGGGTACAATCTCTCTAAATGAATAAATACATTAATTCTTCAGAAAAATATGCAGGAAAAGAAAGAATTTCCTCCTCAACTACACGAACAGACCATTTTGAAATATTGGTTTAATATGAAGTGGATTTTATGTCACTAGATTCATGTCTTACAATACATACACACATAAACAAAACTTACAGGATGATCCGGCATGGCCAGGTGGGTTAAGACGTTCGACTCGTAATATGATGGTGGCGGGTTCATAATTCCGGTCGCACCAAACATGCTCGCCCTTTGAGCTGAGGAGGCGTTATGAGGTACGGTCAATCCCACTATTCGTTGGTAAAAGAGTAGCCCAAGGGTTGGCGGTGGGTGGTGATGACTAGCTGCCTTCCCTCTAGTCTTACAGTGCTAAATTGGGGACGGCTGGCACAGATAGCCCTCGAGTAGCTTTGGGCGAAATTCAAAAAACAAACAAGTAAGCTTACAGGACATTGCATCTATTATTAACATGTTTTTCTTTTTAAGACTGTTATTTACTCGGAACTGAAATCATTAGGGTGCTACTACGTCAGGTTTAAATAACCAAACTGCAGTAATTTCATAAAGTAAAAATCTCCTGAGAAATGATCTTCTTCCTTTAATCTTTGTAAAAGGTTTATCACGAATTGTACATTGTCCTTCCTAAGAAGGCCTCCAAAAGCTTTCAGTTTTCTGGTTATGATTACATGAACCATGCCCAAAACTGGCACGACTAGCAAGATGAATGATGGCGTCTCGTCTGAGAAACTTCATGTTCTGCTCGCACCCTTTTCTGGACACCCTGCTCTTGCTTTAACAGTCTCTATGAAATAAGCACTTGTTACGTTTGGATCGCTATTAGTACAGTACACATAAAGCCAGATTACATTGCATGGAAATTCGTCCATGCATCAATTTATGCAGTTTTTAATTTATTGTAAGAGTCAACGTGCCACATGAAATATGGACCAGGGATGTAGTGTCTTTGGCGTCTGAGTCTTCCTACATTTCGGTACAGAACACCAATGGACCAAGATTATCTAGAATTAATATAAGATTTCTCGTTTTACTCCAAATCCAAGCTGGATACACATTAAATGGTTTTGTTTCTTCCGTCATGTAGCCAGCAAGTGTTTCCGAAGGAACAGTTTTTTCTCTTGGTGTGTTTTGATATACTATGTTAATTTCTAAAATTATTTTTGCTATAATTCTAAGTGGAAGTACAATGAGGCTAAACTCTTTAGTCTGTACGTCATTTTGGCAAATTGCAATAATGTAACACGTTCCGTCTTCCTTTATCATAATAAAAATAATAAGTTTTTTTTTTTTTTGGAATTTCGCACAAAGCTACTCGAGGGCTATCTGTGCTAGCCGTCCCTAATTTAGCAGTGTAAGACTAGAGGGAAGGCAGCTAGTCATCACCACCCGCCGCCAACTCTTGGGCTACTCTTTTACCAACGAATAGTGGGATTGACCGTCACATTATACACTCCCACGGCTGGGAGGGAGAGCATGTTTAGCGCGACGCGGGCGCGAACCCGCGACCCTCGGATTACGAGTCGCACGCCTTACACGCTAGGCCATGCCAGGCCAAAATAATAAGTCAAGTCATTTTTACAGGTAATCAACACTTGCAAAATTAGCAACTGTCCAAATATACTTCCTCCTAAAACTGCCAGAAAATGTACGTATTATGTGATTTATTTTAATGATACTTTAAAATTGCTCTTCCTGCCATGTCAAAGTTTACTGTGAAAACAGAAGCAAAAGCAAGCTAGTAATAGGATAATGTACAAGTCTACAAAATATTTAAAACAGACTATCACTAGAATCTGGGTAATAATTACTTACTTAAACTATGTTAATTATGCATGCACTTCTATACTTCCTTACCTTTCTTTCCTTCGAACGCCCGAATGACTCTAACGGTATTTACAATAATGATAACGCCAAAGGGATACGTCTCCTGTGGGGCTCGACATGACCAAGTGTGTTAAGGCATTCGACTCGTAATCCTAGAGTCGCGGATTCGAATCTTGGTCGCACCAAACATGCTCGCCCTTTCAGTAAAAGAGTAGCCCAAGAGTTGGCAGTGGGTGGGGATGATTAGCTTCCTTCCCTCTAGTCTTACACAGCTAAATTAGGGACGGCAAGCGCAGATAGCCCTCGTGTATCTTTGCGCGAAATTAAAAAAACAAACTAAAATAAAAGCTCAATATAACTTAATATTAACAATAAGACATAATGAGTATTTTAAACACCTCATTACTTTTGTTGTAAAACTATAATTTCACGATTAAAATATCGTTCCATGTAATGGCCAATGAAAATAATTTGATGAACAGATCAATATTTTAATATAAGTTAATTTCGCTCCCTAGCTTAGAAATAAATTTAATGGCTTATAACTCCAGAAATAGAGTTTCGATACTCACGGTATATAGAGCACAGACAGTCATAGTGCCTAAATAAATAAGCAAGTTGATTTCAACAACTTTTAAATATAATTCGACTTCAAGAGAAAGTTTGACTTTAGTGTGTCAAAAGGTATTAGACGAATTTTGATGTAATGAATTTGAGGATTTCTATACAAGAACCACATAAAACGAGCTACCTTTCAGAACTAGCAAACATTTGCAAACAGTTTAGCCTAATAAATCTCAATTAATACCATTTCTCACTACTTTTATTTCAATTTTTTTGTGATTAGTTACTTGTAGATTCAGATCATGAGTACATTCTATGTTTGATTCTATTTTGAGTACATTATACGTTTTTTCACTATTTTCTCCTACAATTTTGCACGTAGGTTGTTTAAAAGGTTTCTCGAAAATGACTAGGTAATTTTAGTAATCAAAAAAAAAATTAATTTCATGGTCAAATTTTATAATACTATTTTGTTATTCTTAACTATTAAAATCACTTTTTGTGAGTATAAATAAATATTATAATGATAAACTTACAAATACAATACCCATGAATAGGTGCTCAGAGGTATGTCTGAGAGTTATAATGTTATAACACAAACTTCAATACCCGCTGTGAAAAAAACATAGCTTATATTATAGCTATGTGTTTAACGTAAACTAACAAGCGAACAAACACAAACATAAAAACAGATAAATAGCCGAGGGGGCGTTATAATGTTACGGTCAGTCCTATTATTCGTTGGTAAAAAGAGTAGCCCAAGAGTTAGCGGTGGGTTGTGATGACCAACTGCCTTCCCTCTCGTCTTTTTACACTGCTAAAATAGGGACGGCTAGCGCAGATAGCCCTCGTGTGTCTTTGCGCGAAATTCGCGAAAAATAAATAAATAAATTACAATATCAACATACATATTTAGTTTGAAATACTATAAAATTTTCGAAATAATGAAGATTAACACTAATTTAATCTCCACCTGCATTAAATACAACGTAAAACATGGGCCTAGAGCAAAAAGCTTACCAGTATAGTAAACTAAAATAATTCAAAAGACTATAAGTAAAATTACAATTAATAACTTCTGATTCCGTTATGACAAGAAACCTATACCAGCCATCCTGAGATACATTTTTAACTTCTGATTCCGCAAGGCGGCGCAAAAGTAAGACTTACATGATCTCGTCTGTAAAATGGCGTCAGAAGATTTGACTGGAAATTTACAAAATTATCAAATTCAATTACAGCAGGTATGTAGTCCAAATTTTCACAAGTATAATTATGATAAATTAAAGATATGTAATATAGGCATTTTGAGCGTTTCATAAAGATGAAATGTCTCCATTTTACAATTCGAGTATATAACTTAAGAAATTTAGGGTTCACAAAGGTATTAGTGATATTAATAGTAATACTGTAGTAGTGGAATATTTAGGTAGTAATAATTCTAAAAGTAGAAAGGTTAGGAAGTTTTATAAAAACAATTTCAGAACTGGAACTTTTAGAAAACGTAGGTTTGTGCAAGAGGTTCTTGTAAAACTCATTGATAGCTTAACTACATCATTCTCAATGTCCCATATTCCTGGTTTTACTAATATTACTGACTACGAATTTAAAAATGTACGACTGTTTATCTCTGTTTCTCCAAAAACGATCTTTGGAAAATGTGACTTGTATTATGGTTTTAAAATTAAAATATACACAGGTGACTTGACAACAGAGTTCAAGGTGTGAAATATGTGCCCCTGTCTGCAAGTTAACAGGTATGATGTGACTATTGTGGAATGATGTTGATAAAATAGGACCAGGAGTTAACATCCTTTTGACAGGAAAATACGCATTTTGGTAGGATAAAAAATATTGATATTTAAGGTTTTTTAAAAATTCCATCTTCAGCATAAACACTTCAAGACTAATTAACCATATATTTAGCGTAAATCTTACATCAATCATTGACCAAAAGGTTTTAATTAAATCTAAATAGAAAATAGGAGAAAAATGTGCAAATTCTGACAGCAGTATAAAAAAATTAGGGTTATATACCTACCAATACATGAAATAATCAAATATTTGTAACTGAAGGCAGCCTGTCAGTTCAAGTGTAATCAGATCACTTGTTATTTAAACAATACATTTGAGTGAAATTTTGGGTCTCATTTCTAAATAATTTGGAGAAAATCAGCTTTTAAAAGACAATCACTATTGAGATGTATGTTATTGATATTATTTTGCATATTTTTCTTAGTTTTTCTTTCATGTAAAAAATGAGTCAAATTCTTAAGAAAATAAATGGTTAGTGATTTTATTTATCATTATATCCTCCACGGCATCTCACCTTCCTCCTGGTGAACCAGTTGTAAGGCTGAGCATGGCAAATGCAAACAGATAATACATTGTAATCTTTGTGGTTAACCACAAACTTGTAACTAACATAACGTAATAACATATACATGTGATAGTTAAAAACTTATTCAGAACAATTATTATTTAAATGTGTTACCATACAAAAAACTAACAAATTGAACATTATCTTCAAATATAGAGGTTTTATTGAGTTGCAAGTTTTCAGTCCTTTGAAAAAAGTTGTTTTCAGATTGAATGCAAGAGTAAATTGAGGAAAAGTTTAAAAAGTAATGGAATGCAACTGTGTATGAAATTATGTTCCCAGCAATATGAGAGTGACTTAGGTAACAATATGAATGAATTTCTGCTTTCATGATGACGAGGAACCCACTTGAAGTAAAAATGTATCTCAGAACAACTGGTATGGGTATTAAAACTTACCAATTTTAATAAAAGTTTGATTGTAAGACATTAAAACTTCATCATGTAGTAAAGGATATCAGTGGGGAAAGGGTTAAGAAATGCAAATTTTATCTTTCTTCAAGTCAACTGCTGTACTGTTTAAGTTTATAGCATCTATTTAAATCATAATATCATAATAATTATATAACTACTTTTGAAATAAAGTTTTGTAATTTTTACTTTTCATACACATTGTTTGAATTCATAACCTTTGTTCAGACAGTCTGATTAAACTGATGAAGAGAGGAAATGTTTCCTCATTCCTTCACAAGGCTGTTTCGTAACTGATCCAGTACATCTTATGTAGTAGGTATATTGAACTTTTACAATTGAAATTACTCCCAAATAGGTTTTATTTCATTAAGGTATGGAAAGAAAACTTAAAAATGCCAATACATTTGCCTTATGATTTTCTCTTGAGGTTAGCCAATGATAATATGTGGTGGAAATGAGCATTATCTTCCACCAAAATAAAAATCAAGCTCAGTAGCATCACTGGTTACAATAATCTCAGCCATATGTCACTCAGTGTCCAAAACAACATTCTTAATGATAAATACATTCTTTGGAGCAAATGCCTCTTTACACCATTAAAAATACATCACATAAAAAATGAAATGTAGCATTTAAAATGGTATTTCGGAAATGTACATGAGTGTTTACAAATTTAAATTTACTCAAAAGCAATTTTGTGGAAAGACATTATAATTTTGACACTGTTTTCATTAGGAAAATGTGTACTGTCAAATTTGTTGCACATTAATGGAAAAATAGTTTTCAGGTTTTTAACACGTGCACTTTTGCTTGAAAATTGTTTATGTAGTCTTATATTGTTTAATTTGTGTTGTTGTTCACAAAAGTTTAACTTGCAAGTTTAAATAGTTTGCAGTAAAGTTAATGAACTACATGTGGATTTGTATACAAAGGTACAGTAACTTGCAACTATTTATTTAACATTTAGGTAGAGTTTGCCCTTACATCTGACCCAGAGAATGAAGAACTGTTGAAGTTAAAGAAAGACTTGGAGGTAAGAATTTCTTGTAAATTGTTTTGATGTTTTTCATTTCTTCAGGTTTGTGTCTTAAAGATAAAGATTAGTTTTGTTTAGAAAATTTTACTTCAGGTTTCTGTAGTTTGTTGTCACTAATAAATTTTGAAGTTCAAAATTCATTTTATGATATATTCCAATGAAATACCTTACCTCCCACACATAACAGCTGTTCCCATTCAGTGTGGCCCTGTGTATGCAAAACGTTTTCATATGCAACTAACCTTAACTCCTGCCTACCCCAGAACCATTGTGATTTATTGCATTTTCTCGTAAATTATTGTGTGACAACCCTCCAACAGTAGGAGTGCAACACCCTTCTGATGCACATGGATTCATCTTTTCAAATTTGCGTAACAATCTCTTCTCGTTAGTCAATGGTCCTGTGAAGATATTACATTTAACTTTTTTTTTGAAATATGCTTGAAAGTTTTACTAATTTGTATTATGCAGTTTCTTCACTGTATTTATAGCCAAGAAAACTTTATTTTTAAAATTGTTCTCTTGTTTTTTTCTCACTCAGTCAATTATAAACTCAAAATTTTATATCAGGGCTTCAGTGAATGCTGTGACACAGGCTTCAGGTTTGGGTTGAGGATTTTTTTGGCTACCATTTTCAGGTAGTTTGATCTTATGTGTTGTCTTGTTCTTTTCCTAACATTGTCTGTGATCCTCCTGTCCTTGTTGTGCCTGTTCATGATTAGGATGATTTTGACACCTTTTTTCAACATCTGTACCTCTCCTGTGTAACTTATTCAGTCTACCTCAGTCATTACAAATATGTTTTCTCAGGTATGTTATACTTTTTTCTATTACTAGTTTTGCGTGGTCTTGACCCTGAAAAGTTGCATACCACCCAATTACCTTGTCTTCCATTCTTTTCAGTTTAGAGTGCATGCTGTGCATTTCATTTCTCAGTTGAGAACTGGGACCAGCATTCCTTTTCATTCACCAGGGGCTTCTGTTAATTATGCTTTGACATACTTTCAGGCTTTTAATACCTTCTTGACTTCCAGCAACTGGAGTCATTTTTGCCCTTGTGAGGAGCAGATGCTGTGAATCCTATACATTTATCCCAAGCCCAGTTTTCCTACTTTTGTCTTCAACTATGGATAGCCATTTTCCTTCACAGATATCTTTTTGTAATTTTGTGATGGAATGTATGGTACCTGCAAAGCAATACTCACTCTTTTCTTCCTTGGTTGCTCTTTTGTGTCAACTTGCTTCCATACCTTTCTCTTAGCTTGATTCTCATCCTTTATCCCCAATTTTTGCCTTTTCCTTGCTCCAAGGGTTAGTTGGCCTGTTGTTTATACTCTCAGTTGTACTCTTCACTAACCACCACTTCTAGTGACTGTTCAGTAATGTTTGTCCCTTCTAAATGCATGTTTGATTTTGTTCATCTGTGATGAGAGTTCAGTCTCAACCCTTTAGTGATAAGGATTTGGTCAGTCAGACATTTTCTTTAGCTTTGTTTTGAGTTTACTTACTGATAATGTATAGTTTACTACAGTTTACAGCTTTTACAGTAAGATTAGTTTTTAGAAGAAGTAGAACTTTTGATCACCCTTTGATCATTATCAAGTACACAAGTTTTTATTGAATATTTGCATAAACATAGGAATTTGTAGGGAATTAACAATGAAAGATATGTAGAGATGTGCCTGGATATTTGTTAATTGTGGAATTGTTTGGTTATTATTAATAAAGCTTCTCTGAATTTTTTTCTGTTTGTTTTACACTCATGTTTTTAGTAATGTGATGTTCTGTTCAGTGAAATTTTGTTTTTACTCGTATGCCCAAGGATTTAGTGTTTTTTTTAACCTGATCTTCAAGTTACATCCTCTTTCACCAATGTAAAAAGCTGAATAACTGTTACACAATTTTGTAAATTATGTTTTCTTATACTATTTGGATTCTCAAGTTGAATAAGTCTTTCCTGATTCCTACTTAATATCTTGTCCGCTTAAGTGTTTTTCCACACTTACCCTTACCATCTCCCTGTTGGTACAGTGGTAAGTCTACAGATTTACAACACTAAAATCAGGGGTTTGATTTCCATTGGTGAACTCAGCAGATAGCTCAATGTGGCTTTGCTATAAGGGAAACACACACTCCACACTTACCTTTGTTGGGGCCAATCATCTCCACTTTTTCTGCATTCCATGGGGCTCTCAGTTTTCCATTCCCATTCTTCTCCTACTCTTTCTGTATGTTAGTTTCTATCACTTTTGGCTCATGCACCTATGCATTTTCTTCAGTGGATGTTACACAATCAATGGAATATTGCTTGGAATATCTTGGATTCCCAAGTTACTCTTCCTTCTTTTTTTCTTAACTATCTCCATTAGTGGTTGAATGAGGACAACACTATGGTGAGGGTACTGCTTCCTTCTCCTCCACCATGTTTGCATCTGTTCACCAATGAGTCAATCCTTCAACTCTGTGTCATGTCCTTAAGTCCATTTGATTGCTTCTTACTGGCCAGCATAACCTTGCTTTTCGCTACCCATACCAGCCATTTTACTTTTTTTTTTCTCTGCAAGTGGGTTTCTTTTCATCACGGACAACCTTGCTTTTCTCTTCTTATATGGCTTCAATGCATCCCCTGTTACCTCATCTGTCAACCTTGATCACTCATCTTTTATTTTCTTTATCATATCTAGCATATCTCCAGTTCCTTGTGAGATGTTGATTGTCTTTGTGTGTCCAACACCTTCCATTTTTTCCTGATACTGTGTTGTGTTTTCATCTTTTACTGCATTCCTTCAATTGAATTCCTTCCAAAGTGTGGATTCCTGTATGTGGTGAGGAGAACTCCCAGTGAAGGTTCTGTTTTTTAGTTTACCTTCTCTGGGATCTAAATATTCACTTGTGTCTGCTGGGCATGGCGACCTGTGAAGGGGGAGGAGAGGATCCTGATGGTTGAGGGGTCCAACACTAACACACAACTTTGGCCTTGAAATCCTGTAGACAAGCATCCTTGGGGTGGTTCCCCAGGGTCAATTGGCTGGTTCATTTGAGCTAGGGTTAACCAAGTACCATTGTTGGATATTCTCAATGGACATTGCAGACATTGCATGTGATGCTGGTGTTTGGGTATAGTGCTCACAAAACTCTTGCATTGCTGCAGTGTTCTAGTTTGACATTGTAGTGTGTCTCCTCTTAGGGCTCCTTGATGGGTGGAGTCAGTGGGCACTGAAACATTCTCTTCATTATAAATCCACCTAATCAAATAAAAAAAATAGTGAAAAATTAACTGTTGTTAAACAACCATGTCTTGAAGATAGTGAACAGCAATCACAACTTCTTCAACACCTGTACCTCATTTTCTGATATTGCACTCTTTATCAGACAGATCTTTAGGGAAAAATGCCTCCACTTTTTTATTCAGAAGGAACGAGGGGCTTGTTGACTTTCCTAAGTCAGTCAGAAAGCTTCATTCTGGTGAAATATTGGTGGAAACATCCACTTCTCTAAACACAGTGAACTCTTCTTGCATTCAAAGGCCATTGGGGATATACCTATTGAGGTTACTCTCCATGTTTCTTTAAATTTGTCACAAGGAGTTATTGTTGACAGGAATTTGAAGAACATCTCAGAGTCTGAGATCCTTACTGGTTTCTTCACTCAACAAGTTTTTGCAGTGAGGTGTATCTCCAATTGCAAAGGTGTAATTGTGATGCCAATCAATGCCTTAATTTTGACGTTTACATCACCACATTAACCTGTCACCATAGAGGCAGGTTATCTTAATTGCAAGGTATGGCTATATATTCTGAACCCTTTCAGATGTTTCCAATGTTAGCAGTTTGGTCACTCAATGGCATCATGTCATGGTTCCTTGATGTGTGCTCGTTGTGGTGGTAAGGACCATGATGCCTTTGAGTGTGAAAGAGACCTTCATTGCATTAATTGTTGTGACTCTTAACCCATCTTACTTTCATTCATGCACTATGTGGGTGGAAGAAAAAGAGGTACAGCATTTGAAAATGATTCACAACATTTCTTACCACAAGGCTTGAAAGTTACTGTTCACTGCTCCATCTTGGTCATATGTTGCTTCACTTCATTTCACTGCTAAGTTGATGAACCAACCACTCTTTCCAGCAGATCTCCGCATACACTTCCTTTAGTTCCGGGTTTGGGCATTTCCTTGGGTTCATCATCTCCAGGCCAGAGATGCAGATTGATCATTTATTCATGCCCTCAGTCACTAGAATCTTCTTCCAACAACAGATACCTTTCCAATTGATTCAGGGCAGGATCTATAAAGGTCTATAGACCTCCTTCAAATAAAGAAAAAAGATGTCAAAAACAGTTCACCTATACATAAATGAAAATGACCACTTTGATACAGTGGAACTGTCAAGGTTTACATTCTAATCTGGATGACATCAAAGCACTAATTGATTTTTACCATCCTGTGTGTTTTTCCTTATAGGAAACATTTCTTAAAGCTGCCAACAGTTACCTTTTAGCAGTTTTCTTTGTACAGAAATGCCAGGTTGCATGATGGACCAGTGCATGGAGAAGTGGCACTGGTGGCCAATCAGCATATGCCCACCCTGTCTTTGCCACTCGACACACCCTTGGAGGCTATAGCCATCTCTGTTTCCTTGGGTCGTACCATCACTGTTTGTTCTCTTCAGCTGTCTCCTAGAGAGATCTATGATCAATCAGACATCTCTGCTCTCCTTGAAACAGTTGCCATCTCCCATTTTAATCCTAGGGGACTTTAGTGGACATAATCCCCTCTGGGAAGGTGCTGATATTGATGGAAGGGGATGCTCTGTAGAGCATATACACTCAAATCACAACCTTTCTCTCTTCAATGCTGGTTATTATACTTATTTTCATGCACCTAGTCGGTTTTTTACTGCTATTGATCTCTCAGTCTGCTTCCCTTCACTATTCTCCCATTTTTCATGGAGGGTTGAGAGTAATCTATGGGGGGTGGTGATCATTTTCCTATCATTTTGAGAGAGACTGGCCATGGTTGATACCACCCAACTCACGTGCCTGAGTGGAAGCTGTATCAAGCCAACTGGCTCTCACTGCTCTCAAGGAACTTGATCCTGTT
Organism: Tachypleus tridentatus; assembly: GCF_004210375.1. NCBI lineage: Eukaryota > Metazoa > Arthropoda > Merostomata > Xiphosura > Limulidae > Tachypleus > Tachypleus tridentatus. Next base: position 97,271,267 of record NC_134836.1, read on the forward strand.
GTCGTCTGTAAACAATTGATAGATGACTGTGTGACAGCAATGACTGACTGTATTATCCAGGCAGATTCTCAACGTATTTCTAAAACCTTGACAAATTTCCACAGTATCCTCGTCCATGGTGGAATCCTGCCTGTCACATGGTACATACAGAAGGCTCAAAAATGGGTCTAGGATACCTTTCATAGGTACCCAACACTGTCAAACTGCATCACTTTTCAGCAGGCCTGTGCACATGTTCAACAGGTAAGACGTCATAGCCAGAAGGAATCTTGGATTAAATTTACAACCAGCATCTCTTCTATCACCGGTTCCAAAGTCATATGGGATAAAATTTGGAAGGTCAGTGGGCAGTATAATTCTGTTTCCCCTTTCAGGCTTGCTCTCTGATGGCAAGGAAGTTGCAGATGCCCAGAGCATTACCAATACTCTCAGTAAAAGCAAGCTTTTGCCAGGTATCTAGCACTACTGCTTGAAACTCGACCTTCCTAGCCTACGAGACTCGGGCATAGCAATTACCTCTTTCCTTTTGGGCTGATTGTCTCTGTGACTATAATCACCCCTTTACATTGGTGTAAATCAAGCTGGCTCTTCATCAGTCTGGCAATACATTGTTCGGGCCTGATGATATACACTATGACATGCTGCTCCATCTTTCTCCTGTTTCTCTCACTATTCTTCTGGTTGTTTTTAACTGGATTTGGCAGAAGTGTGTTTTTCCTGATTTGTGGTGCCAGGTTATTGTCTTACCTTTCTGTAAGCCTGGGTAAGATCTCAAGATTCAACTACTGTCAACTTGCTTTGACAAGCTGTTTCTGTGAAACCTTAGAGAGGATGGTTAATGCTCATTTTTTTGGTTCGAGGAACCAAACAACCTCTTCTCATCCACTTGGTATGGGTTTCAAAGACAGTGCTCCACCGTAGACCACCTGATTCAACTTGAAACATCAATCAGGGAAACCTTTCTCAAAGGACAACATCTTGTTTCTTTATTTTTTGACCTTGAGAAAGCTTATGATACAATGTGAAGGTATGGTATCTTGAGAGACCTCCTCTTGTATGGGTTGTATGGCAATTTACCAATTTTTATTAAACATTTTTTAATGAAATAGCAATTCCAGGTCCACATGGGTTTGACACTTTCCCATTCTTTCTCCCAGGAACTTGAAGTCCCTCAGGGCTCTGTCTTTAGTGTCACACTTCTCATTATAGAAATTAATAGCATCAGTGGACAACTACCCACTACAGTTGCAAGTGGTCTTTTTGTCAATGACTTCCACATCTCATGTCAGTTATCAGATGTGAGGTATATTGAGTGGCAGCTACAGACTGCTCTCAATTGTTACTGAAGTAAACCACAGCAAACAGTTTTAACATTCCTCTCTCTAAAACCATTTGCATACACTTTTGCTGCCAACTGGATATTCACCATGATCCTGAACTCCATGAAGTTGTACTTCCCATGATCCCTGAGGCAAAGTTCTTGGGGCTTATCTACGACCGTAAGCTGACCTTTATACCACACATCAAGCAGTTACAAGTTAAATGTACAAGAACACTGGAATTAAAATCAAGTTATTTTTGTACATTTTAAGACTTTCTATATAGAGTAGTAGTTAAAAGTTACATTTTCTTTTCTTTGAACCAAACTTTCTAAGCAAGGTAGTTTTTTCAACTCTGAATTAAATGTGATTATTAATAGTTTTGAGGTGTTCTGAAAATTTTCATTTGTTTTATCCAGAGTGGTGGAATTGTCACCACTTTCTGGGGAAATTTGACTTCTAAAGTTCCATAACTAAGTCTGCTACAATTGATTAAACTGTACCATGGATTTGTTAATAGTACTTCTTATTGTACCAAAATGGGTTGGAATCAAAACATACTTTTAATAATCTACAAATTCCATCTGGGAAAAATGTCATTCATGTAGTTAGTCTTGACTGTATTCTTTCTGTCAAGCTCAAAAGCCAGTTTAATGGTTACAGGGATGAGCAAGCTGATGAGAACAAACAATGCAGTTTTCTTATTTTCATTAATGGGTATTGTTTGAAATTAATTTGCAAATTCAAATTATTATTATTTTTTAATATTGATCATTACTAACTAAGGGGTAAAATAGATCTATGGTATTTTGAAAGATTATACATGGATGAATGTGATGAAATAGTAGGTTGTTTTGCATGGATTTTTAGAAGGTTATACAGGTGTGGGTGATGCCATTTGTTAATTTTTGATGGAAATAAAGAATGTCTGAAAATATTTTTTTGTTAAGTGTAACAATATCCAACACATTTTCTTTCCAAGGTCAAGAGTGGATTTTCTCTCTCTCTCTCTCTCTTTTTGTTTTTTTATAAACAGTGGAATCAGAATAACTCATTTAGCGTAATATCATTTTTAGTTTTGTAAATCTAGAATGACGGTTTCTCCTTCCTTATCAATATTGGGAGATATTTTTTGTTTTTAAGTTTACCTAAAGCTTAATAAAATTTGATGTGAGGAAATAATCAAAGTGATCCTTTTGGTTGTAGCAGTGTGCACAGATTTTTATTTCTTGGATGTATGCATTAGTGTTTTTATGCACCATGTGATCTTAATAACATTGTCTTAACATTTTATTTTAATTTTTTCTAATATATAGATGTCTTCAGATACAACAGTTTAGGATAAAGTTTTTTTTATCATAAACTTATCTGTATAGAAATTTATTCTGTAACCTACAACAGAATCTGTAAAAAACCTGAAAATATATTTAATGTCTTTCTGTGGGTTTCTTGTAAATGTTTGCAAGACTGCTAAAGCTAAATTAAGCATTTGTTAAAATAATTGTTTGTAGATTTTATATGATAAGAATAATCATAATTTGTGATAGGTAGCATGTAAGCCAATTAAAACAAGTTTTGACATTGCAAGAAAATATGATGATACCAGATGATCTTTTTGCTTAGGTTAAAATTATTCACAAGATGGAAATCAAAAAAATATAAAGTCCTCCATAATATAACAAATCTTTAATTACATAGATTTACAGATCTTTTATTTCAATTCCATTATCAATGAGAAAAGCTTAAAAGGTTATTAAATGGTTTTTAAATGTAAAAATAGTATAAGCTTTTAAGCAAGAAACTGTTCACATGGAAGACTGTGCAAACTGAGAAAAATCAGTTTAGTGTATATGTATTATGCAGTGTTGAAGCAGCACATGACTAAATGTATATAACCATTTTAAGTCATTAACCTATTTACTTGTTTAATTACAACTGGCTCGAGCTATATACTTTTCATTTGATTTAATTCATGTATAGTCATTTCTGCCATAATTAAAGAAACAAGTTATGAAGCATTTAACTTTTTTTGAGTGAATAAGAAATGAATAATATTGACTTTATTTAATTCTTTATTAAAGAAATCTAACCCTAATTAATAGTATTACATTTTTTATCACAGACACAATTAAGTGAGCAAATTATGCAACAATAAAAAATATTTTGATATAATGAATATTAACTTACCAAAACATTTTTTATTAAAACAATTTTATCATAATTAATAATCATTTTATTTGTACATACTAAGGAGTAAGCAGTACATTAAGATGAAGGTATAATCTTATTTAGACATACAAGCTAAGCACAATAATATTTTACTTAGTTGATTATATTCATGATTTTGACACTAGTGTATTAAGTTGAACAAACTGGAAAAAGTCAAAAATAACAATGAGAAAACACATTGTGATTGTTTGTTGGATAGTTGGAACAATCAAAAACTGTAATAATTAGGCATATCAAATTTCATTGGTTGATTATTTGTAATGACAAAAATCATAATTTTGATTAATTAACTATTTTATGAGACTAATCATTGCTTATAGGTAATTAAGTTAATTACACAAGTTCTTGTAGTCGTTAGAGTAGCTATTAAAGAAAGAAAAATTATGACAAAAATAATGTTTGTTAGATATAATGACAAGGATTTCAGATTTAGTTGAACAGTCAAAACAACAATATTAAATTTACAACTGAAGAGAAACTGTTAATACTTTACTTTTTCTTAAATACCAGGATGCTTAAGTATGGTAGAAGTTTATTGACTTAAGTTTTACCATAAATGAACATTTTCTGATCAATGTTTCCATTTTGACAGTTTATAGATTTTGAGTTAAAAAAAAAATTATAGTTAGTTCCTTTTCTGGTTTTCCTTTTTCTGGTACATGAGGTAACACAAAATATAATTTTTTCTTTTGCAAAAAATAGTTTTAATATAAAGTTAATTCACATTATTATTAAGAATTATTCAAAGGCTTTATACATATCTAATAAATATGTTAAAACTAAAATATGTTTTACCTTTTACTGGCAAACATCCAATAAAATTGAATAAAAACATAAAAATTACTTTGAATAACAAAATGTATCCACAAATTAAGAAAGACATGATCCCTAACATGCACTGCTCTTATGTTATCTACAAATTTACATGTCCGAAGTGTGGCCATTGTCCCCTCTACAATTCATTGTTTGAATTTAAAAATCAAAGAGCATGCACATAAGATATTACATAATCAGTTAAACATGCTTCATTGGTGTTTGGAAGATTGTGACATAGAATGGCACCCAGTGATTTTAACATCTTGGGAAGTGAAGCCACAGAAAAATGCTCCACATTAAAGAAAGCTTGTGAATAAACCAGGTGCATTCTGAGCTGAATGTAAACCATACAGCAGCACCTTTGTTTTTTGCCAAAAGTTGCATAATAAAATAACTGATTTATTTACAGAAGAGGAATATTTGAACTAATCTTAGCACATAAGATAGAATGATTAAAAGCAGTTAATCAAAATAAGAGTTAATTAAATAATTTTCTCTCTAAAGATGGAGCACTGGTAAGTTGTGTAATGTAAACTGTATATTTCAGTGCAAAACGTTTTCAGTGTTTTTTATAATTTCTACTTGTTTAGAGCTTATAACATTTCTTGTCAGTATTTAGTTAATGAGAACTAAAGGAAACTTTTATAATTGAAAACTGTATTCTAGGAAGTCTTAAACTTAACCCAAGAGCTTCTTAAAGCTGGTTCAAGTGATACAGTTGGAGCAGCTACATTAACTGAAGAAAGTGGAACTGGTCCAAAGCAAATCAAATACAGTTGGCATCCTGGAGACAAGTGTTCTGCTCCCTGGTCTGATGATGGACAGTAAGTTGATAATTTCATACTTCAAGATAAGATATGCATTTTAATGTTTAAGATATTCAACATTGAATTTTGTTACATTTAGCTAAGGAAGACAGACATGCTCATAAACTAATCTTACAAATACTCTGCAAAATTTAAGAATTCATGATGATGAGAAACCCACTTAAAGTAAAAATGTGTTCTAAAGATTGCTGTTATGGGTACTAAAACTTTAATTAAAATACAGAACAACATTTGAACTTTCTTAAGTCATCTTAAGGTTAACAAAGAGAGTTAGCCTCCAACTGTTGTTAGGCACATGTCTTAGGGACAGGAGTGTAAATGGGTATGAGACTGCAGGGGGTGCTGTGGTTTGATGTTAGATTATTAATTTATATTGGTTCACTTTTGTTCAAGTTCTTGTAAAAGTAGGACTTCTTTGATTTTGTATTTGTTTCCCTACTTAGTATTTTGGTGTTTTCCATTGTATTTATTTGATTTGCAGTGTTTTAAAACATGCAAAGGTGGTTTTTTTTTTCCTTTGAATTTGGTTTCCATTCTTCTACTTGTTTCTCCAGTATAGAAGTCATGGCAGTCATTGCATTGTATTTTATAAATAATGTTGGTGTTATGTTTGTCAGTGTAGTTTTTACATAGTATAGACTTTAGTTTTGTACCCAATTTTTGAATAAATTTAGAGGTTTACTGAAATTTTTGTGTTAAGTTTGTTTCCAAATGTTGGTTATTTTTTTGCTAATATCTGAAATGAATGGTATACAGCAGTGTGAGGTTTTGTAGATTGTTGTTTCTTTGAATTTATTGCTTGTTTGTTGACTGTGTGTATAATTTTTTTACAATTTTTGAAGGAAATTTGTTGATGTTGTATTTGTTTCCCTATTTAGTATTTTAGTGTTCCCCATGGTTATGTTGTATTTATTTGATTTGCATTGTTTTTTCTTTCTTTTTATCTGGTTTCCATTTGATGTTGAAGAAGCATTGTCTTATTAGTTTATTTCATCATTAATTTTATTGAATGAGCATAATTTTGTAGCTGTGTTTATTTGGCTTCTTAATATGTTGACTTTTTGTTTTTTGTGTTGAGTCCCAGTGAATGTGTAGTCCAGTATGGGTGATGGTTTTGTGGATATCTGTTTTTAATTGTGTATTGTTTCTTGTGATCCTGAGGTTGAAAAATGCTATTTAGTTAATTTTCTCATTTCCATGTTAACTTAATGTTGGGCTGTGTGGAGTTAATGTAGTTGAAAAAAGCTACATGTGTGTTCTGTAGATGTGAATCTAGCAATTGTATCATCATCATATCTCCACCAGTATAGAGGTTGGTGTAAGGCTGTAATGATTGATTGGGATTCAATCTGTGTTATGAAAATGTTGGCTGGAACTAATGACATGGGATTATCCATACTTAATCCATTTATTTGTAGTAGTTTTGGTGGTAGTGAATTTTATAAGAGTTGCTAATTTGTTGCTTAGGGTATTAATGGGTTGGGATCTTGGATATAAAATTCTAAAGCTATCTTACAAGCTTCAGTAGTTGGGACTTCTGCGAAGAAGGAGATTACATCAAAACTAGCCATCAAGACATGATGTTTCAGTTGATCGTATTCATCTATACTCTTTTTCCCTAAGACGTGTCTGACAACAGTCAATTTCTAACTCTCTTTGTTAACCTGAAGATGTCCTAAGAAAGTTGAAATGTTGGTGTCTACTTTATTTTAATTAAAGTTTTAATATCCATACCAGCCATTTTGAGATACATTTTTACTTCAAGTGAGTTTTTTGTCATCATGAATTGCTTAACCATGGGGATTATTCAAGATATGTAAGTCTATAGTATTTCTTTGTGTAATGTGTTATCTGTTCATACTTCATCATGCCTGAACTTGTTTATATTTTGTTATTGTTAACTGTTCATGCTCGGGTGATCCTAACAAAACTAAGAAACTTAAAAATAAAAAAAATGTCAATAGAAGAAATGACATTTATTTCATCCAACAGTGCCAAAATGAAAAAACTAATCCCTAATTTTTTGAAAATCAAAATATCTAAGAATGTTAATCAGTATACAAACATTATCTATAACTTAAAGAAAAAATCTGCTAAAAGCTATTTTAATCTCAAAATGCAATAAATTGAATTAGCTGCATAAACAAAAAATGAATCTAGACCATCAATTGGCCTGCTGCATTCAACCAGACATTTATGGATTCGTACAGCACAACATCAATCTAATCAACAGCAAGAAGGACAAGGGAAAGAAGACCTGCTACAACAAAAAAGACACCAACACAACAAACCATTAACCAACTGCATAAGTAACAGATCCAACCGACAACTAAATACATTTGCTCAACATAGGACTCAACTTTGCAGTAACACCAAGCAGTATTCCATCCTTTGAAATGAAAGCCTGTCTGGGAGACTTAGCCAAAAGACTAGTGATCCATTCTACAGAAACTGAAAAAAATCAACAAAATAATGAAAAACAGCCACCAGAAAGAAGACAATTTCGACAGCAATTCCATCAACATCCAACAACCCATCCTTTCAGGTAGAACTGAAAACATCTGTTTCTATTTCCTGAAACATTGTAAACAACTTTTTCAAATAATTTTCACATAAAACCATTAACATAATTTCACAGAAAGGAAAGCAAAAAAACAACCTAACATATAAATATATTAATTCTATGAACAACCTAAAACATGACAACAACATCACAATTTTAAAAGCAGATAAAGGCAATACAATAGTTATAATGAACACAAATTGGAACATTCAAAAAATGAATAACATCAGATTACACAAATCCAACAAAAACACATGAAAATTAACTAAACAAAATGCTACTACAAATGAAAAAAAAAATCATAATTTAGAGAACCTTTATTCCTACTTTTGCAAGATTGACTCCCACACACCACAACTATATAGCACCCCCAAACCTGACAAATCCAATTGTCCACTACAGCCCATAATGTCGAACTATAAATCATTCAATTACATCTTTGATAAATACGTAGCATAGGCATTTTCTGAATATGTAACATCAACCATTAATTTTAAACCTATTCTTTATCAACTAAACCATAAAGCCTTAATGGCCAGTTTTGATGTTACCTCTTTCTTCAATGAATCCTGTAAGATAGCTCTAGAACTTTATATCCAGGACCCCAACCCATTAATACACACACCTAACAATAAATTAGCAACTTTCATAGAATTCACTACCAACAAAACTAACTTTATGTTCAATGACCAAAACTACTTACAAGTAAATGGCTTAAGTATGGGCAATTCTTTGTAACCAGTCTCACCAACACTTTCATGACACACACTGAATCTCAATCAGTCAATTCAGCCTTACACCCACCTCTATACTGGTACAGATATGTTCATGATATAGTTGTTGAATTCACATCTACAGAACACACATGTAGTTTTTTTCAACTACATTAACTCCATACAGCCCAACATTAAGTTCATGTGGAAACACGAGAAAGTTAACCAAATAACATTTTTCAACCTCAAGATCACAAGAACCAATACACAATTCAAAACTGATAATCCACAGAAAAATAACCCATACTGGACTACAAATTCCCTGGGACTCAGCACAAGAAAAGAAACAAACAATCAGCATATTTAGAAACCAAATAAACACAGCTACAAAACTATACTCACCAGATAACATTGATGATAAAAATCAACCAAATAAAACAACACTTCTTTGACATCAACAAATTTCCTTCAAAAATTGTTAAAAATTTATAGACACACACAGTTAACAACAAACAAACAATAACAAATGCAAAGAAACTATAAAACCTTACCCAGCTGCATACCATACATTCCTGATATTAGGAAAAATATAATCAATATTTTGAAACAAAAATTAAAACATTCCAGCAAACATAAAATTTTATTCACAGATCAGTTACAAAACTAAAGTCCATACTATGTAAAAATTACACTAACAAACATAACACCAACATTATCTATAAAATTCAATGCAACAATTGTCTTCAAATGTTTTTGAACACTGCAAATCACATGAACACAACATAACTATAGGAAACACCAAAATACTAAGTATATGCAAATGCAAAATCAAAGAAGCCCTACTTTTACAAGAACTCATACCAAAATTGAACCAATATAAAGGAACATCTTTATACCTATATCAATTAATAAACTAACATCTAGCATCAATACCCCATATAATCTCATTTGTAAGGCATGACTGGTAATGGTCAGTTGCTCTCTTTGTTAACCTGAAGATGACCTAAGAAGGTTGAAATGCTCTATACTTTATTTTAATTAAAGTATTAATACTGCCAGCCACCTTTAGAACAGTCTGTGCAAATATATATTTTTTCTACCAGTTAAACTTCCAGCACAATTCACTCTTTTTACAGATAGCAGATTTTCAGTAATTGGCAGATAATTTAGACAATAATTTTTTTATTTTTTTGCATGGCAAGCCCCCTAAATGCATACAATTAATTCACAATCTTTTGGTGCTCTGCTGCATTATGTTACTGCTGGACTCCATCAGTTTCATATTTCAAGTGATGCTTCAGTTCTTAGACTGGAACTTTAAAGCATGAATATGAAAAGAAGAGATCCAAGAAATTTTATACAACACAAGCAGTGAGCTTGATAGGGCTAGCTGTGTACTATAAATAGCTGAGTGTCACAAGTCTCCATGTGGTCTATGGTTCTAGATGTTTTGAGGTGAATTCTCAGCCATTTCATGTAATACAGTGGAGCGCCATTAAGCCGCGGACCAGTAAACCGTGAAATCGCTTAAGCCGCTGTAGCAAGTCTTGTGAGCGAGGATTATCGCGGCTCACCGCTAATTTAAGAACGTGTAAAAACGCGGCTTACGAATTTAATCCTGGCTTTATAACTTCAAGGGGATATTTAAAAAGGATTTGCTTTAATTTGGGAAATAAATAAAATATATTACAATAGAAATCGACCGTTAATCTACCTTATCCACTCTCTATGTCAGCTGTATGGAGGCCGCCATTGTTACCGAATCACAACCATCGCAATGCATTGGTCGTTTGTGTTAAAATGGCACTTGTCAATTGTATCTGAATAGTCTATACATTAATATTATAATGATCACACAATGGCCCGGATGAGGTTCCTCGGCAGAGCTTTTGGCGACTTCGGCTTTTCAGTCACAAAGGTTTAAGCCACGGTTAAGCAGGTTGACCCCCCATATACCGTGGCTTAACAGCGCTTCACTGTATTAAATACACTGAACACTATGATTCTTATAAGATTCTCTCTCTTACTATCAACTTATTTATTATAATCATAAAAGAAACACTTTTTCAAACATGTTTCATTGATACATTTTGCAGAGTTTTATAACACATTCATCATACTTATGCAGGTGAGAAAAGCATTTTGCTGTGATGTAAGAGCGAGTGACAACAGGCACATCGAGTCACCTGTTCTTGATGATCTTTAGAAGCTCTGCTAAGTTGAGTCATGAATTTGCCAGAATCATGGGATCCATATTCTTCAAGTAAAATGCACATTTCCAGAAATTCTTGGAATTTTTATGTCCACTAATTGAAGGTACAATGTACTTGTACACTGAAATGAGTTTACTTGTTTCTGCATTTTACATTTTATTCAGTGAGAATGCTTCACTTCATAAGGATGTAAATTTTCTTTCTTCATACATGCATTTGTGTTAGGGTATTAATTACTTTTACAGTTATAGATTGAGCTGAAACATATTTTTGTGATCATTTTACAGAATTTTCACAATAAATTGTGCATGCAACTTGTTGAGGTGTTGCTTGTCATTTTTTCTATGTTTCTTAGTACAACTACTGATTAATGAACCAAACTGATAATGCATTTTGGATAATAAAAAATAATTTATTTCATAAAATAGTTCATTAAAATTATTTGATAATATCATTCGTCTTAAGTACCAATGAGAAACAATTTGTGAAATTTTAATAGTACGTAGTATCCAGTTTACATGTAAAACATTAAGGAACATCAACAATTATTGCAACTTAATGAATTTGTCCAAAGAGTGTAAGTGTATGTAATTAATGCTATGTTATGTATCACCAGTCCATTATGATGTAGAAAAGCCACATGTGCCTGGCAAACATTGGAGTTTTGCATTCATAATAGAATTAGGAAATATTTAGATGTGCCATGGATTGCTTTATCTTGCCAATCTACATGCACTGTACTATGACCTCTGTTACTTACTTTAGAAATGTCTTGTTCATATATATATAGTTTAAGAATTTGTGATTTTGAGATTGACTTATAGAACACATGTTCAGCATAGTACTGGCTTATCATCATGAGAAGTGAAATTCAATCCTTTGCAGTTTTACATACATATATAGAGCTATAACTGGTGTAAAGATGGAATTGTAAATGGACTTAAGTGGCAACATATGGAACTGGATTAAAAATTTCCACTAATAAATGATAAGTGTATATGATCATACATTATAGTAACTTGCACAAATATAAGCAAACAAAAAAAAACAGAAACTTTATTCTGGAGTAATCAACGTAGTTAGTATTAGTATAATAGTATAATTTTACACATGTTACTATTGCTGTTAAAATCTAAATTGCTAAATACAATGTACAACAAATCATTTCTTACACACAACTTTTTTTTTCACATTGTTATGAAACTATTTTTGTACATCTGTACAACAAACTCTAGTGTCTCAAAAAAGGAAAAAATAAAACATACCCACATACATAAATGGATCATCTTTATAATAAGTAGATCTATAAAACTTAAATGTTCATTGAATGATAATATGTTCAAGAAGTGATTATGTGTATGAATAACCCTCTAATTCTGGGAATTTATTTTCTGGATTTAAAACTGTGACACAGCATGTGAATTCTTTAAGTTTGATCAGCTGTTTTTTTGTCTATTACAAAACATTGTACAGAAAAGTATCTTCAACATTATGTTGCCTTTTATAATTCTGTTTTGCATATTTCTTTTTCAAAGCAAGAATATTTTACATATATCTACTATGTTGGGTTTTTGTATAACAGAAGTTTGATTTTATTGGAACACACTAGATGTGTATTACTAAGATAGATTCTGAGCTTTTACATCAACAAAAAAATGGAGCTTTAAACTTGGGGAAGATAACTATAGAGTTGGTGTAAGTTGCTAGAATGTTAATTACAGAATTAATCATGAGATTCTATATAGAACCATTGGCTTTATAAACACGTTCTTCTGAAGAGTCTATAAAATGGGGTGTAGGTCTGTGGCTTTGTTGGTTCCTAATAATATATTACTCATACAAATAAATGTAAATAAGAATTATAACAATACATTTAGCAAGCTCATGAATTGCTACTGGAGACTTTTATATATTTTGCATAGAAACTGGCTGGTTTAACCAGTTTGTATTCAGTTTCCACTGAGTGTGTGGCAGATAAAATTACTCAGTATGATGCAATAGATAAATCCCACCAGTAATAAGTAGTTCAAGAACATGTCAATAATTTGTGAGTGAAATAAAAACAGGCAAAAAATATTTCAATTATTTATTGTTACATTTCTTAAAGAACGTTGTTTAAATAGGAATTTTTCTTATCTTCGGTATAATAGAATTTCAATATGTAACTTTCCCTGTTTGCCTCTGAAGAAAATAGGTTAACCTTTTCAAGAGTGTTAGGGTATCATATTTTTGTGTTAAATTGACTTCTCAAACATTTGTGCTTTTCTGACATAATGAAGACATAATTTGTTAAACATTTAAAAAAACAACAAACGTACAATCACACAATAATGTGTGGCAAAAAAATGTGTATCAACAGATTCAGAATACACTCAAACAAATATTATGTGAAATTTACAAGTAGTTTGTATCAAGTTGTATAGAAGTTAAAAGTGACCAGCCAATACCAACATACATCAATGTTTTATCAACATTAATACTGTATCAAGAAAAATTAAAAACAGATATTAGCTTGCTGTGTGATCTGACATTATTTATTGAGTTTTTATTTAATTTAGTTAATTATTTGTCTTAAATTGATTTCATGAACGTGTTCTTCTAACATTGCAAAGATAACTTGTTAAACATTTTGCAGAATCAGTCATACAACCACACAATAACTGACAGTTGTAAATGAGTCATTTCAATATATGATTCATAGTTTCTCTTAAGAACAAAATAAACTGCTTAGAACAGATTTGTCTTGCATTTCAGCAACAAACCTTTCACAGTTGTCCATGTGCATTTGATTTGCAGAACATGAATGTCCTGTTTGGGTAATACATATTGCAATGAAAAGACATCTGCAAATGTTATGAAATAAATAAATAGGATATATTATGATTATTTTAGGGTTATTTAAGTGCAAGTTCTTTCTGTGATGCTAGATTCTGTTATGAATAGAACAGAGAGAAAAAATAGTACATATAAGGAATACAGAAGATAGTAACTCAGCCATTTAATATTTCCTTGTTAAATTCTAAAATGCTTATGGAGAATTTGAATTAAAGTAATTGAATTTGATAAATTATAGCATTTGAATGATACTGAACAAGAGGCATCTCAACATAACTGAATAACTACCATTTAATTATTTATTAAATATGTATTTAAAGATACTTCAGTGATGAAATTTGTGAAGGCAAGTTCTTATTTTTGATGAAGTGTTATGAAAATATGGCTAAATGTGACATATTTCTTAAAGATAAATGAAACATGGTGAGTCAGACAAACAATTTTTATTGTACATGAAAAGTTTAATTGTATGGTGAGGCAAATGTATAACTAAGGATTTTTGTTTGTATTAGAGTTAGTGAGCTATTAGATTCAAAAGTATATATTTTAAGAAATATGCATTTTCAGAGAGTATATCTTTCACATGTACAGCATGACAAAAGTTTTCTTTGGAGACCAAAATTTGGAAATGTGACATGTATTATCCTTTATTTCAGTTATGTTTTCTTTTTACAGCTTTTGCTAAAAACCAAAAGTATGTTTAATCATGAATAGAACAAAATCAGATTGAAGAACTTACTTGAATGCATTTACTGTAAACAAAGTAATCACAGTATCTACATAAAAGAAAACATATCGGGAATTATTTCGTCATAAATTATCATTTTACTCCTATTTTGTATGTTGAAGAAACAGAAATCAAACCCCTCAGTCATATAAGTTAAGACATAATTAAAGCTATGTTTTGTCAAACTTGTATTTCATAAGCATGACACTGTACTTGCTGGCTTATACTTTAAGCATTATCATGATTTTAACTAGAGATCTAACAAACCTAATTTGAGCACTGAAGTAAAGTTCATCCAAGTTATTAGCCAGAGTATTGTTTAGCTGCTCAAAACAATTAAGTTTCAGACTCTTAGTGATGAGAAACCTGCTTGAAATGAAAATGTATCTCAGAGCGGCTGATATGGGTATTAACACTTTTACTATTAAAGCAAAGAACAATATTTTGACCTAGGAAGGTCAAAACATTGTTTTCTGCTTTAATAGTAAAAGTGTTAATACCCGTAATAGTCATTCTGAGATAAATTTCAGGCTGTTCCTTACTGATTTATTGAAACATAAATGTTAATCCATTGTGTACAGTAGTTTTGAGGTGCATGCTAGTAAACAGTTAAACATGATAAATTCTCCTTATCTAAATATCTAATTTTTAATTCATGAATATTGTTGATACTGTAATAACAATAGTTTTCACTTTATGTTATTGTTTTCTTGAAGGTATTATAATGCTGTCATTGATGACATCACTGAGGATGGACAGTGTACTGTAACTTTCATCAGTTATGGAAACACAGATGTAACTCTAGTAAGTAATTAATTTAGCACTGCCTTTTTAATGGAAATATAATTATATTTAATTAAATGTTTGTTGTTTTTTTTGCTTCATTTTATAGTTATATATTGTTTGGTAGTAACATTTGGCATAAAATGTTGAATTGTTATTTTTAATTTTGTATTTGAGATAGCTGTTGTGGAGTTAAAAATTAGTTTATAGTTAAAGTTGAAATAAGTATTTGTTAGTTGCTACTAGTGAAAGTTGTATTATAAAGGGATTACTTTTGCTAGGTTGGTGTGTACAGTAGTAACTAGTTTAACATTTGTAACAATATCTCTATTCTTGGATTTTGCGAGAAACTGTTTTCAAACTTAAAAAAAACGTGAAACATACTCATATATGGTACAAAATAATTTATTCTGAAGTTAATCTCAGATTAGCTGTCCATAACGAAAACTATCAAGACAAACCTGACAGTTTAGATAGATAGTTATTTTAGTATAATGCTCTCAAAAGCTGTATTGATTTTGTAAGTAATCAAGAAGCTATATAGATTGTGGTTGTGGCACTGGGTCCCAGATTTAAATTTACTGGTGTTTCACGAGAGAGTCGTGGTCTATGAATCCTTGTTGAATTCTTCAAGAAACCAGTTACCTCATCTTCAGGTAATATAACACCTTCATCAGTGTCCTTGCATTTCTGAAGAAAGCAACCCTCTAGATTATTGAAAGATCCATGAGAAAAAAAAACTTTCCTATTGTGTCATCTCTACCACCCAAACACACCTGAGAGTTCCAGCATCCTCTGCCCCATTGAGTAATTGTTCAGCATCACAAGCAAAACCTTCATACCTAATTGCTGTCATCACACTGAAAGGATATTTGAGAGTATAATGCTCATAAATCTCTTTTAAAAATATACTGTTTGTTGTAGGTGCATGTGTTTGTTAATACGACGTATGAAATGTATAAATATAGGTTTTATAGAATAATGGAAGTTAATCCATAATATAAAACAAGAATACTTCAAACTGAAGTAAATGTTAAAATCCCATTTCACTCTTTTGCAAGAGTGTCCCTTTAAATACTTTTCTGTGCAAATCACTGTGTTGCATTCAAAATTTAATTAAACACCTTTACTATTAAGGTATGTGAATACAATTAATATCCTAATGTGTGTTTTAACCAGAAGTTTTATCTAAGTCTTAAGTCCTTTATTTCAAAATGAACTTTTAAAACAGCTACTTTAAACTTCAGGTGTCACATGACCAATGAGCTATGAAAATTTTGTCTACTTTGGTTCTCTGTATCTTCAATAATACAATGGTAGTTGAGTAGAGGTACGTGAAGATGATGAGATTCTTACGTAACCTTTTGACTCATAGATTTTGAACATCTCTGAATGAATATAGTTGAAATAAGTAGTAAAGATTTTCAATCCCTACAGGTGCCATGCCCATTTTCTACAAATTTGTTTATGCTTTATAGTCTATTTGTAGATGTTACATACGCATGTGTATAGTCATTAGGAAGAGCTCATTTTATATTACAATCTGACAGCAGTTATTTTGAAACTGGCATGCAGTTGTCATTACTGAATGCATATAAATGACCACAATAATGTTGACTGCTTAATTGGCTATAACACTTGTGATTGCTTCCTGCTAAAATATGCTGTAGTTAAGGATACAGCTTATATTCTATTTAGTTATTATATTTTAGTTAATTATGTACTAGTTGTGTTTTAAAATGCATGTTTAAAAGGTTTTTAAACATATATCATGTTTTGTGTCCGTTTTCAAGGCTTACAATATTATGTGGTGAATTGAAATTTTGTAAAAGGGCTGCACATGTCTCTCAAAGAAACTGTAATATGCCTCAAGAGCACTGTTTTCTTTATGTCATGATGAGTAATAAGTGATAAGAGTTTGAACATTACACATTTATTTAATGTGTTTTACTCTCAACAACTGAAGTAGAAATCTACTGAAAATAAAACAACCAATCACTATTTGTGCCATTAGATTGTTTACATGACTGTAATACAATAGCCCTGAAAGCAACAAAGCACGCCTGCAGAAATACATCAACTTGACCCCTGCTCCAAAAACACCATGTGGAACTATCAGCTTATGTATTCTGCATTTCTTGCAATGAGATTTTTCCAGAGTAATACAGTTGCATTTTGAATGTGTGGAAAGATTTATTACAATATATAGTGTGGAACTGATTCATTAAACATCACAAATATTGCTCATCCTTCTGGGATTTTTGGAATTTATTAAAAGTTCATAAAGAGAACAAGATTAAAGATTTTGCCCTTAATCCAGAATATCAAGGTGCCCATTTTTACAACATTTATTTGGGTTACAAACAGTAGAAACAAACAAAAAAAAGGAGTCTAAAAAGGTTTGCCCTTAATGGTGTATTAATTGAGGTTCTACTGTTTAACCAATTTACCTTAGAAACTGTAATATCTGATTAGGGAGTTCTGGAGATTATGCAAATGAAATATGAAAACCTTATTTTGTAGAAAATTGTTTTTATACTTAAAATGAAAATCACCTTTCACACAATTTGTAAATCATTTGAATGCAAGTAACTATAATAGAAAAATAACATTTTTAGTCAAAATGGTTAATTATAATAACATTCTTTGTGTACAAGATATTTATGACTTTAACAAAATCTTACCAGTTATTAAGAAGATATGTTAAAATATCTCAAGAGTTACCACTTGTATTGCTTTACAAGTAAAACTTGTTCATCAGTTTTGTATGAGCAAATTGTATGAGCTTGATACAAGTGACTTAACTCTATCTTGGTGGGTTTTGTTATGGGTGGGATTGGAGTCAGAGAGTAATTAATCATGTTTCTAAACTTACATTCAAACTTTTATTGAACTGTTTTAAGAATGTATGTAAACAAGTTTGCTATCATATATATGCAAAAGTGGGTTTTCTCGACATCACTGATTAAGTTTGCTATCAATGTGTAGATTATAATTCAAACTTTAGTATTATGTTTTAGTAAATTACATAATTTAAAAGTAAATATGAAAAAAAAACTTAAATTTGTATGTAATCACAGTGTTGCATGCTGCCTTGATTTAATTAGATGTTTATATGATGTTTAAATACAAAGACTATAGTTTCTTTTAAGTTTTTATCTGTGTAAGGAATATTTACCCACCTAAACACTATGGAAAGGCTGAAAAAAATCATGGAGGGGACATTCTGAGATTTTGATTCATTATACACGTGTTATAGAGATAAGTGGGTGTATGTAAGCAAGTATTTCCAAAAATGAAAGACATGAACAAGGACACCTTATTTGATTCACTAAATATGACAATACCTAAGAAAACAGAAAAAGATGTGGAGTTCTTATTTTATAGTCTAGTTTCTCATGGTAGAATCAAATCAGAGAGATAAGAGATGATGGTGTTCAAAACATTAGTTATTAAACCTGATAAACTGTAGTGGAATTCTGCAGTTATTATATAGTAATTTATGAAGTTTTTATATTACCTCAAAATGCATACGTGAAACCTAAAAACAAAATATTTTTTAGCAAATTACAGCAGACAAGTACAAATACTAAGTAGAAGAGGTCATCAATTTCTGTATTTCCTTATTTACTGGTCTATATTTTAAGTAAAAATAACTGAAATGTAAGAACTTGTATGTAAGTAGTAATAATGTACACACACAGGTATATGTAATGTATTATTACCTAAATGTGACTGTTTTACAAAGTACTGGTCCACTAGAACAAAGCCAAGGCAAGTCACTTCATAAAGGCCAGATCTATACTGCTGGATATGGTAACATAAGCATATGTACCACATCATTGCAACCTCTATAATGTTAGTAAAACATGGCTGAAAGGTCAGTAGTATAGAAATAATAAATATATATATAAAGATGGATAACATTTGAAATTTGAGCTATTCTGACTACACATTTGTGGTTTTTTATCATAATTTATAGACATTGTACAATGGAAAGAGTGTAATTTATATTCGTCTCCTACTTTTTTATAGTGATTACAAGATTGGCCAAATTGACCAAACCTATACAGAGATATAGTTGTGAAAATAACAGATGAAATATAACATTTTTTTCTGAAAAAAAAATGATTGACACTTATCTGGAGGCTATAGAGATTTCATATGTGAAATTTGAAAATTTTCTGATGCATAAAATTATTAATCTTATTATTTGGATGTTAAATAGTAAACATTTGAACTAAAAAAATGCATAAGCAAATTATTGCTTAAACGATCGTAAGATTTAATTGCAAGCTTTTATATATTTTGTGTATGAAAGCCTTGTAATATTTACTGATAACCTGCAAAATTGCATTAAGATATGCATATCATATTAAATGTATTTTAGTATGAAAATTATAACAAGCACAAAATGGTTATGAGTTTGTTTTCTGAGGCTAATCCTGTAGTGTGAAAGTTAAAGCTTATAAATCTCTCATAAAAAAATTCACACTTGGCTATTAGTTATATTCATTTATTTATTTATACACAATTTGTCATTTTATTCTGTTGGTCTGCCTAAAGTACTTTTTGCTTTTTAATGCAGCAAGTGTACATCTTTGATTTTTTAGATTTCACTAATATGAATCAAGTTTTAAAAATTTGACAAACACACAGAACATATCTTGTTTTATAAAAGTATTTTGGAACTAGTTTCTTCCTTAATATTTGTATTTCTTTTTCAGTTATCAAAGTTGAGGCCAACTATTGGCAATCTTGATGGAGAAGGTGGTGGGGAATCTGCTTCAAAGTCCAAGTAAGTACTAAAACTGGCAATGTTTTACCTGACTTATCAAAGTTCAAGTAAGTACTAAAACTGGCAATGTTTTACCTCACTTATCAAAGTCCAAGTAAGTACTAAAACTGGCAATGTTTTACCTGACTTATCAAAGTTCAAGTAAGTACTAAAACTGGCAATGTTTTACCTCACTTATCAAAGTCCAAGTAAGTACTAAAACTGGCAATATTTTACCTCACTTATCAAAGTCCAAGTAAGTACTAAAACTGGCAATGTTTTACCTCAGTTATTTTTAGAAAAAATAATCACTTATTTTGGTAGCTTTAGGACTAAACAAAATATTACCTTTACCTTTTTTATCTTTCTTTGTTTCTGAAGCATTACATATGCTTTCGTACAATTCTTTTATTGTGTCTGCATAAGATATTTGCATGCCACTAACTTTAGGCAACTTCCACGTAATCCCATGAAATTTCTTGTGAATTGCACTACTGTGTAATGCTATTATGAAGCAAAAGTTCAACTACTAAGAGTGCAACACACCTCTTTTCACAACAACTCCCTTCATGCTTTTGCACTCATGAATCTTCATGTTTTTCCTTGGTGCTGAACACATCTAATGTGCTTTTTTTTTCATTTTTCAACTTAACAGTTTGTTTGTTTTTGAATTTCATGCAAAGCTACATGAGGGCTATCTACACCCAGCTGTCCCTGATTTAGCAGTGTAAGGCTGGGGAAAAGGCAGCTAATCATCACCACCCACTGTCAACTCTTGGGCTACTCTTTTACCAATGAATTGTGGGATTGACTGTAAAACTATAATGCCCCGACAGCTGAAAGGGCAGGCATGTTTGGTGTGACTGGGATTCAAACCCACGACCCTCAGAGTGCAAGCTGAGCACCTTAAGCACCAGGCTGTGCTGAGTCTCAACAGAATTTGTGCATAATAAGTGGGTTCCATTATTTCTTTTCCTTGTTTTTGGTAACTTTTCTCCCTGTTGAAGAGAAACTTGTACTTTCTCACAATATTCAGACTTAATTTCACAGGTATGCACAATTCATTCTCCTTAATTGTAATCCTACCTGACTAATCTTGTTTACCTTTTCCTTGACCAGTTATTTTCATGTAACATCATGTCTCACCTTTCCTGTCTAACTGATTCTTATATCCTTAGTGTTAGTCAATGTGAATCCACCTTTATTATTCCCATTTTTTGGATTTCCCTTGCCTGTTTTCTTTCTTTATTTTATTTTTTGGGGAACTGAATGGCATCAGTTTTACCCTCCAGTGCCCAATACTCCTGACTTTCCCAATCTTTTTTACTATAATCCTCTACTTTTCCTCTCTACACCTCAAGCCTTAAACATTCTTCTGTATACCAAGAGTTAATGTATGGGCAGTTCTCATTCTTGCCATTTCTAAATTGTGTCTTGTTCCACTTCTACCATTTCTGTGCTGCTCATTTATTTCTTTGGTGCTGGGAATTTTTGAGTAGAGATACCCTCTTGTTCCAAGTTGACATCTTCAATAAGATCCTTATCTAGGCCATTTTCTTTACTCTGAAGTTGTGGAGGTATTCCTGATTTGATGGAATCATGGGTTGAGATTGCCTGTCATCAGTATCAGTCCTTGCTTTCATCCTTTGTTTCCACTCTTTCCCAAACTATATCCTTCAACATTGTGCATCCATTAGCTTAGCCTCAATTTCTTCATTACCATCACCAAAACACCTGTACCTTTTTCACCAGTACTTCTTTCTCTGGTTGGAGAGCATCAATGAACAGAACTTTCACTTGTGTCACATGGACCCATATCAATGTACTCAAACTTTCTAGAGTCCATTAGGCATCCTTCCATTTCTTACCCTGCCTACTGGATCATTTCATTATGATCGATTCAGACAATTCCTTGGTTTTTCCGATATCAACTGCATAGGAAGAACTCAATGTAGGACCTGTAACTAGCTGTATTGTCTCCTCTGGTATTGTTTGCTTCCATTTGCCCAACTACAGTCTGTAAGTCGTGTTTAGAC
Organism: Tachypleus tridentatus; assembly: GCF_004210375.1. Lineage (NCBI taxonomy): Eukaryota > Metazoa > Arthropoda > Merostomata > Xiphosura > Limulidae > Tachypleus > Tachypleus tridentatus. Next base: position 97,293,105 of record NC_134836.1, read on the forward strand.
AGAAGAGTACATTTCTTTTTCCTTGCTACACATTTCTCACTCTTCCAGTGCACCTCACTATTCCCTGTTTAAATAATTAAGATTCATCAGTGCAAAAGAATAGAGGGAGTTAGTACAGAAGGAGGTGTAACACCCTCCTGTTGGTAGAGGGCTTTTACTATGTAATAACATTTTGACATTTATATTGGTATAAACTGGAAAAATTGAAAATATGTTATCATGCAGATCAGGAAAGCAATTAGTTCAAACAGTAAAAAAATCTTAAAAGTGTTTAAATTAATATGGAAGTTGTTTTGACATACATAAAGTAATGTAAAAGTTCAGTATGCTGTACCATTCTACATTTTGGTAACTGGTAAAGTTTATTGATAAAACTATTGTTGAATTGTTCCTGTATTATAATTTCAGTAATATATGTTTGGTTTCTAGGAAACAGATAATTAAAGCTCAAAGAGAGTATAAAAAAAAGAAAGCACAGAAAAAAGCTCAGAGGTTAAAGCAGATTGAAGAAGATAGAGAAAAAGAGAAGTCCAAATGGCAGCAGTTCAATTCTAAGGTGAGACACACACAGATAGTCCCGGTCTGTAACCCTCTTACTCTGAAAATATAAAAATATTATTATGTTTTATCATTATTGTTTATTTTCTGATTTTTTTTTTGTGTGTGTTCAATGAGGTCTTTCGAAAATAGATGTTATCTTGTTAATACTCAGTCTAGAAGCATAACTGTTATTTTTTTCAATGAATAAGAGTGTTAAGTTTTCTTATGTGCCTGATTAACATTAAAATGTTTTAGTTTATGGGGCACATGGCCATTTAAAGGACTTTGTTTTAGCATATATAACTATTTTTGAACAAATGTTTGTTCATTGCCTCACTTATGATCTTAACAGATATTTATTTGCTTGTATGAACATTAGAAATATTAGAAAGTTAAGTATCTGTAAAATATTTTTGCATTTTATTTATTGAAAAGAAAAGACAATCTTATCTTACTGATTATAGTAATTCACTTCAGAAATAAACAGTTTCTATAGAAGTTTCATGCTACAATGGTATCATTTTCTACTTTTGTATATGAGAGTAAAGCCTACACTTACCTTCAGTATAATGATGTGGGATTCTATTACTCAGGCTCTTTAACTCTTTCAATTCTGGTATCATTTTCTGCATATGACAGAAAGTTGTAATGTTTTACATTCAAAATTTTATTAAACTACATTTTATTTGTGTTATACCAATTAGTGTAGCATAAAATGTTAGCTGACAATCCATATTTTAATGGTTTTAAGTTCATAATTCTACAGGGAAATGTGAAAGAAATCCTGAATTTCTCCTAGTGTGATACACATGACATATTTTCTCTAAGCACCTTGTCTTCTCTATTTACTCTACCACTCTTTGAAAGAGTAAGACATTAAACACAAATGACTCACTATAGAATCATTTTGCCCAGAAAAGACATAATTTTAAAGGCTTCAAGATTTGTTTGGTTGCAATAGATAATCAAACCTACCAGTCATATTTTCTCTTTCATGATATATTCATTGTTCTCTCCAACATTTAACTACATATAACATATAATCAATAGACAGTCAAGGTTTTCTTTTATCAGATGACATATTGCATAGTTCTGAACATATAATGGTCAATTGCACTCAGGGTACAAGCAACATTCCAGTGAAAAATCTAACAACTGCAGTGGAACCCTACTAAAGCAGCCACCTTCGGGACTGAGACAAACTGGCCTGATTAGAGGGGCTCCACTGTACGTAATTAGGGATTATGTAAACATAAAAGGGACTGTGATTGAATGGCTGCTTTCAAGGGGTGACTGCTTAGAAGGGTTCCACTGTAGCTTGGATGAATTTGTAATGGCTCTTGTTGCAAAGTTAGAAAGCCAGAAAATTTGTGAGAGGTTGGGAAAATTGTCTACTTTCTGTATGTTATTAATCTATATTCTTTTGTGCATTATTTAACTAAAAATTATTTACTGCATTATTACCATTTTGTATATAAAAAAAAGGCTTAAATGTCTTCAACAATTGACATAAAGAAGAAAAGACGACGATAGGGTGAGTACTTTATTCGTTGTTTTTCATGTTTATTTATTATTATAAAAGTAACTGAAACATAGAAAGAGGGATCATTTTAGGTTAGTTAAAATTAGATTAGGTAAAATAAATAATATAATAAAAATGTTTCACAAGGCAAGTTTGTGGTTAATGTAATTCAATTGTATAACAGGAGCTGTATGTGTCCTGAATTGTTTACAACTTATAATGATGTGGATAGTAGGTAGACACAGTTGTAAAAAGAAGTAAAATAATAAAATGTAAGTATAAATAGATATATAGTGTTATGAGCTACTTAGGGTAAATGAAAAGTAATTTCATGTTACAAATTAAAGTTATTCTAGAAAGAAGAAAGAGTTACAAGGTTATCAAATTGACTGATTCCATTTTGAGTTACATAGAGAATGTAACATGAAATATAAAGTTTTACTGAAAAAAACGTTTGAGATGTATTTAGGAGGCCTTAGGGATTACACAAAAGAAATTTGAGATGAGAAAAAGGATTTTTAATTTTAACATGAAAATTACTTTGCACAAAACTCAATATAATAATGGATGAATCTTTTTTTTTTTGGTTTATTAAAAATTCTCTGCTTTTTTTTTTTTTTAAATATAATACTATATTGAATGTAGAAGTATTAAAACTATAAAGACTAAACAAGTACAAAGAGGTCATAAGGTCAGTGAAATTGGGTGAGCCCATGTTTAAAGCTGGACCTTTATATATGGGAGATGAATCCAAACATGTTCAAGATTATCACTAACTTACTATTACAAAATATGTTGTAATTGTTTATGATAACTAAAATAATTATATCAATTATGTAACAGTTTATCATTGAGATGCACACTGATTCTCTTATCCTTACAGGCTTTTTCCAAAAACAAGAAAGGCCAGGTCAAAAAGAGTATTTTTGCTACTCCAGACAACATCAATGGTCGAGTAGGAGTGGGCACATGTGGAATTGGAGGGAGACCCATGACAGAATTTCATCAGCAAGAAAAATGGAAGCGGCCTATGATTGGACCACTTGGTCAGAGTGGACCACCACAACAGAGTGATAAGTTCTTTGGTTAGATAAAACATTGTTAATATTGAGTCTGAGTCACCATCACCCAGTACCTCAGAATAATAATATTAAAAACAGCATGGGGTCAGGTGTATTATACAAGCAACACCTGAGACATTAAGTAACTTTTCTAGAACCAAATGTGACATTGAGGTTTCTCAGAGTCTCACTTTAAAAGAGATGTGTGATATCAGTGTTTTGCTACTTTTAATTCAAGCAGAAGTGAAATTATAAACATCATAGTCAAAATCACTAAAACCTTTCACTTTCTCTCTTCACAAAACCTGGAAATTGTAAGTGTGAAAAAAAGTAAAAGTATACAAAATTACTAGTGTGAAATAAATTCTTTGGAATGATGATTTCGTAACTATACTATTTAAGGTTTGCTGAATTTTCCCAGTAGCTACAGTAAATGCAAAAAATAAAAAATATTTGCATGGCATAAACCATCACTTCTGTCTTTGTTTCTTATACTTAACTCTTAAATAAAGTAACTAATAATGTTAAGCAGGATTTATCTTTTTTTTTTGCTTAACTTTGTATTTTTGTAGTATCCTACAGATTTGTTTTCTGCAAATTTACATATTTTACTTACCAGCTATCCTGATGTCTCATTTTTTTCCTGTGGATGAGCACCTCCTTTCAGATGTGAAATACTAATTTGAGTAGTATATATTAAATTTAAAATAAATAATCTAAAATTAAATAAAAGATTATCTAAGTCTTGTTTCAAATATCAGATGAGCTTTCTGGTTTTTATGTTTGTTCTTCATACAAGTATATCACACACACACACACACAGTAAAAGGATACCTACCTATTCATTAAAGCTGTTAATTTAGTGAATTTTAAAATTATTCATACTGTAACAGTGTAAAAATATTCAGGTCAACTCGTTACTGTAGTTTGTCCTTTACTTTTGACCTAGGTCTTCAGTAGACTTTGTGCTGGTGAAGTAATTGCCTGCATTAATCTTTATTTAACTTCCTGATGACCAAGTTAGTCATGGAATTTGTTTTTCTACAAGTTTTGTTCAATTGAATAACATCCTAACAATGTAGAACTTGGTAATCAGTACCATACTTTTCTTACAGCATTCATTAATAAACAAGCATTGAAGGTTTTAGTTATCCAGTCTGTTCTTTGCTATGAATATGACTGAAGTTACTATATAATGCAGTCACTAGGTGCAGGAATGGTAGTTGCACCCAGAAGCTGAAGGGAATTGTCCACAAAATTGGATCATATGCCAGATGCCTTTATATCTCTCCATTAGGTTACAGATTTAGGTTGAATGACTGACTCTGTTAAAAAGAAGGCTAAGAAATATTGCTCTTGGCCTCAAAGGCAGTAAGGGTGATAATTATTGTAGGGCTATGGTTCATGAGCTACATGTTGACAGCCTCAAGCTGTTCAGGATTGAGCTCTTCTTTATTATAATTTGTCATTTGTGGATCATTAAGTGTTCAAGCTTTATAGTCTGGTTAAAGCAACTGGTGACAACTTTTTGTAAGGCTTAAGAATGAAGTTATTTAAAAGATCAGTCCAGGGGTGACAGGTTTGTACTTTAACATTGGTCAGTGACATTTGCAATGGGATAAATTTACTGTAGCAGATCTTTCTTTTTGTACGAGTTGTATTCAGTCGTAATTCATTCCAATGTTTCATACTCATGTTTTTGTACTGCCTGCATCAGAAAAACCCTGTTGTGAGAAAGGAATGCATTAAGGCATGTCAGCTGACTTTTCCACCTTGAATATTCAGACCTTAGGCTTGTGGTTGTATTTCATGTACTTATGATTTCCCTCTATGTATTTCATACCAGCCTGCAGAGTAATATCTTATTTAAATAATTTCAACATGTGTGCAGAACACACATACACATACTTAACAAGAACATCATCTGTTTTCAATGTATTATCCATATTTCTAGGGTTCTTAGTAACTACACTTTATACCACACAGTTATACTTATCACTCATAGCATCCTATAGTGTTATGACTTTGCTTTAAGTTAATGTAATAATTTTTTTATAGAAACTTGATCTTTCCTATCTAAAGGAGTCCAATGCAAAGAAACATATTGGAAATAATAAATTTTGGAACCAGTGAACTGTGGTGACTTATTTAAAATAGTTAGAATCTGACATTGTGATTTGTGGAAAGATATCTTTAATTTGTCAGGTATTTGTTGTTGGTTTTTTTTTCTATCTTATAGAAAAGTTTGAATGTGTGTATGTGTGTATCTCAGCCTGTACTATACCTGCATTTGATTTAATAAATATTTGTTTTGTTTTTAACAAATTTTTATAGTCTCATTTTTGTATTTTAATAATAGATTTTTATTCATCTTTTTCAGATAAAATAATTATTACTTATTTTAAACAAATTAGACTTTTTATTATCAGGTTGCAAAATTGTGCTCTGAGCTATCCAATACAGAATTTCACCCTCTAGTTGCTTGGAAGAACTTTTGGTATGCTACATAGTGAATACATTTATCACATGTAAATATATTAATGAAGTGTTACACTGTGACTCTATTAGTGAGCCTTCAGAAATACATATTTATTAAAGAAGATCGTATACAGCTTTGTGCTTACAGTTTAAAGACTTTTAACATAAACATTTTTTTTATTTAAAATACTTTTGTTTTGGTATTAAATACAGAAAAGGTTTAAAGTTACTGAAGAAACATAAAGATACTAGAATTGTGTCAGTTGAAAATGACATATATATTTAAAACTTGAAGCAGCAAGAGAAAGTTATCATATACAGTAATACCTCTGTTAATGAAGGTGGTTGTGGATATGGCCCCTTCAAGCCCCTAATTTTATAAAAAAAATTCTTCAGAAATTATGTAAAGCAATAAAATATGTCCAATTTTAAACATTACACATGCTCTGTGAGTGTAACAGAGTGGAGTTTATTATTAGCGACCAATAAGCAAAGAGCTTTGCAAGTATCCTTCACCTGGCCCAGTCAGCAGTGTGCTTTGCAAGTATCCTTCATCTGGCCCAGTCAGCAGTGTGCTTTGCAAGTATCCCTCATCTGGCCCAGTCAGCAGTGTGTTTGCAAGTCTCCCTCATCTGGCCCAGTCAGCAGTGTGCTTTGCAAGTATCCCTCATCTGGCCCAGTCAGCAGTGTGCTTTGCAAGTATCCTTCATCTGGCCCAGTCAGCAGTGTGTTTGCAAGTCTCCCTCATCTGGCCCAGTCAGCAGTGTGCTTTGCAAGTATCCCTCATCTGGCCCAGTCAGCAGTGTGCTTTGCAAGTATCCTTCATCTGGCCCAGTCAGCAGTGTGCTTTGCAAGTTTATCCTCTCCTGCCCACCATTGTTAAAGCTTTTTGTGTTAGTAATGTAATAGTGTTTTTTGTAATGAAAAAGTAATTTTATTTGCCCAGTTATGTCATCTAAACAATCATGTAGTACTAATGATCTTACTAGGTAACATATGCATTGTAAATCCATCTGTTTGGAAATTAAAACGCACATTGTAAGTAGTGATGACATAGTGCCAGCTATGAGAGAAGTCAGTAATAAGTGTTATTTTATTGGTTTATTATCTTATTTAATATATTTTTATTGCATATTTTGTGTTTTAAGGCACATTTTAATGCAATTTGTTTGTATTTAATGATATTTTCCTATTTAACCTTCTTTTCCTTAGTCTTAAAACTCACCCCATGTTGTATCTACCTCTTGTAATGAAGTTTCTGACAGCAGTCATGAAATAAATCTACTTTGTTATTAGAGGTATTACTGTATATGGAAAAGAGATGTGGATATATATACATCTGCACCACAGACATGAACAAACAGTTTAGTTTTGCTAGAAAAGATTAACTAAAAACATTTAGTAATCAACTTGCTGGACTAACTAGAAAATTATCACTCAGACCCTTATATCTCTTTTTCATTTGATTTCCATGAAATTTAACCAGGAGCTCCTTATTTACCTTGTTCATGATTTCTAGAATAGCAATCATCTCTAATATATCTAACATTATCCTTTGTAACTTTAACCTTTTCAGGAGCCACACATTTATAGAATTACTTCTCCAGTTTTCACCCACATGAAAGCTTTATGATTATGATGACAGAGTAGCATGAGAGCTATAGGACACAGTTTCAGATTCTGTTTCAAGGGACTTGGTGGACTGTTGGAAAAACCAGCCTTTATAAAAAATTAAAAGAATTACTATAGAACAATCGAAATAATTACTGGTGAACAATTTTTGTTCTTTCTACTTGTTTTGGGAGATCTCGTCAGAAGGAAGTGTCACAACCCACAATTAAAGATATAGTAGAGTGGAAATAAACTTTCCAAGCTTTTTAAGGAAGTGGAATACCTTAATCAACTGACCTAGTCATTTATGGCTAAAGAGCTGGATTAATTTGGCATGTGACTGGTATGTTGAGTCATTTAAGTTGAAGAAATAGTTTATTAGTCAAATTACGTATTATTTTGAGAAAAGATGTTCAACTTGCTGTGTAACTTAAGTCCATCAAAGTTCCTGGTAGTCAACTCAGAATAAATGCTGAAGTTGGTGGAATCATTACAACAGTTACCATAGAGAAAGGGCCAATGGTGTATACTCATAAGATTACAAGCTTCACTAAAAGTGCAGGAATACTGGGTTTTTAAGTGTGTTTCTGTGGAAGTAGTACCGTTAGGACCCTGTGGCGTAGCTTCCAGTTTGACCTATCGAATGCATATTTCCATGAGTAGGCGTATATTTTACCAAAAGAGTCATTCTAACATGTTTTAAGTAATAAACATGAATACATAAATTTCTCTTTTGACCAGTGAGAAGGCAACTAGCACTGAATTACATGAGGCTGAAAATTGTAACTGTTTTATTGATAAGTAACTCTATGACCATCCACACTAGCCTGGCACATGACTATTTTAACATTTGTGTTTACAGTTCATTATTCTAAGTCTGTACATACAAGAAAGTAAGTAAAGGATAAAAGAAATTGCAGCATTGTTTATATTTATAATACTGAGTTGTAAAAAAATAGTCATCAAATTACTATATTAATTGAATAGAACCAAAGAGAACCCCAAACTGTTACTATCAGTAGACTAGTGATGTGCTCACCTTTGGCACCCTGGGTTCAACACAACCCATCTATATGTGTTTAACCCTTTCAACGCAGTTGGCGACCACAGTAGACTTGTAGGCTCAGCGCGACAGGTGACCTTCCTTTATTCCTGTTACTCTTATGTATTAAACTTAACATATACATTATTGAGTATTTCAATACTATATATATTTCACTGAATATTTCAGGGACTTTTGTTGAGTTATTGCCGAGATATCATGGTTTTAGTACTCATACCATAATTAGTTGAAGTATCAAACTTATATATTCAGCGCCATGCCAAACATTAAAAGTTGTTATTCAGCGACGAAAGGGTTAAGGTGTTACATCCAGCAGGTTACTTAAGATTGTTCTTTGGAAACTTACAAGATGTTGTAGAAATGTAACAATAACTTGTTTAATTTGAATATTTTGCAAAACTGTGTTATCACAATATTTTTACAATCATATATAACTGTTCGTGTTTAGCAGTACTTTTCACAATAAAATCTATGCCTCAAGAATGTTCTTTAAATTTTCTATTGCATCTTAATTTTGATCCAAATCTCTTAAACTATAAAATCTAAGAACAGCACTGAATTGACACTTGTGTTTCAGTCAGATGTCTTGGTATGAAGATTGCTTTTACAGGTAAAATAGAGATTTGGCTGTGCGTTGTGATAAGGTTCCAGCCAAGAAGTCAACATTGTTACTGAAAGTATGTCTGTAAACATGATGCAAGGATTACAGACATGAAGGAGCAGAACATCACAGGTATGGCTTTTATGAGAAAGTATATTCAAACAGTTTAATGATATGAAGAGATTCTAGTGAATTAGATGTCAGTTTCTTTTCTAATGATTAGATATACTTTACAATCATTTGTTAGATCAATTAAATATAGGCACAGCATGTCCAGGTGGGTTAAGGCATTCGACTCATAATCTGAAGGTTGCGGGTTCGAATCCCAGTCGCACCAAACATGCTCGTTCTTTCAGCCATGGGGGCATTATAATATGACGGTCAACCCCACTATTCGTTGGTAAAAGAGTAGCCCAACAGTTGGAGGTGGGTGGTGATGACTAACTAGGGACGGCTAGCGCAAATAGCACTCGTGTAGCTTTGCGCGAAACTAAAAAAACGAACAAATTAAAAATAAAGCTAAGTTTGAAACAATTAATCAAAGCATTATAGAATTGTATAATATTGTACAGAGAAATTGTAGATTGGGAAACCTAAAAATAATAAATCTGGAGATCAAAAACGAGTGTAATCTTACAAAATATAAAGTTCTTGAATGTTTATTGTATCAATAGAATAATGACCATTAGAATAAGGTGAGTAGACTGTAAACACTGAAACAAGTGTCTGAAATATGATTCTTCATTAAATTGATAATACAAATGCAAGTTACTACAATGGCTGCTTCTTTCTTCATAAAATCTTTTGTTATCAATGGCGGATTATTTACTTCATCTTCAGTCAATTCAAAATCATTTATTAAATCGAAGACGAATTCTTTCAATGGTTTTAATATTGTTTCTTCCTTCAAAATATTTAGCTATGGGTTTCGTATTGACAGATTTCCCGCATGTATTTGTTGTAATGTTTTGGACTAACATGACATCAACAGTTTTGTTTCGTAGCCACTAAACGTTCATTAAAGATGCATATTTGACTCTACTTTTAGTGCAGGAGTTTCCAAACACGCAGCTACTTAATATTGCAAGCTTGTTTTTAAGATAACAAACAGTATCTGGTCTTGGATATTTTTGTAATGTTGTTTTCTTCCCTATTTGTGTAGAAGTAGAAAATGATAATAATATCTTTTGCACAACATTAAAAGATATCATGCCGCTTTAGAACATAATTCTGCAGCATAATTGCCGACTAGACTCAACGAATGGCTGACAGAAGGTGTACATAAGGTTGATGCACAGCTTGCTTTTAAATTCTTGCTTGATGTCCTGAATATTTTACAGCTATATTCAAAGTATAATCATATGATTTGCCCTCTACATTTTTCAATATTTATATTTAATATTTTAACACAACTTCCAAAATTTAGAAGTGAGATTTTATTCAAATAAGAAAAAAAAAATTATATTATTTGCCCGTCTTTTCCGGTATATTTTATTATAAGAGTAAGTTGATCAGTATGAGTTACATCTGTTGTAAAATATGAATAATTATGGAAAACTAAATACATTTTAACTTCATTTGTGAATTTGAGTTGGACCTGACTTTTCATCCATTTTATGAAATGGTTATGAGTTTGATGTAACAAATAACTTGACATTTGTTGACCTCGATACCCCCAGTGGTAAAGGGCATGTCTGCGGAGTTATAACGTTTAAAGTCGGGTTTCGATATCCGTGGTGGGCAGAGCACAGATAGCCCTTTGAGTAACTTTGTGTTTAATTACAAACAAACAACTACAAGTCCTTGAGAATTTGCACGTAGAAATTATGTGGTCTTAAGACATTCCATGTTTAATAAGTTTGTTGTCGTATGTTTTTTTCCAGTCACGTCCTCCGCTAGTACAACGGTAAGTCTACGGATTTAGAACGCTAAAATCAGGGGTTCAATTCCTTTCGGTGGACTCAGCAGACAGTGTGATGTGGCTTTGCTATAAAAAAAAACACATTTTCCAGTCACAAATCAGTTTACTTACAAGATTTACTTTCTTATTTGGGAATAATTTGCAAACCCAACAATACACACATTTTGTTGTAGTGAGTTAGACAAGTCCTTCACGATTTTCTGTTTATCATTCGACTTTAAATGATGAAAACTATATTTTAGCGAGCTTTTAATATAACTTCTCTATCTCACAACGGATGTAGTGAGTATTAACACTTTTATTGATAACCAGAGAATACCCATTAATGTTAATACCCACACCAGCCGTTCTGAGATACGAGGGCTGTTTCACTGTGTCGGTATTTGGGTATTGATGTTAAATACCCAGGAGGGTCAGGTACATTTGACCTCTTCTTCCCTCCCGAACGATTATAGCGTCTGTCTTTAGGGTTTTTTTTTTTTGTTTTTTTTTTCTTCCTTTTATTATTTCTCTTGTGTTTTTTTTCTTCGTTTAATTTTTTTATTTTTTTGTATTTTCATATATATATTTTTTTTTGTATTTTTCTCCTTTTTCTCGATAGAGAGAATGCTACTACTACCTGTAGTAACACACACACGCACAAAAAAAAGTAATAATAATTCAAAAAGAGAGAAAAAAATAATGATTAAAAAAAGAAAATAATAATTATAATAATAAAAAGAAACAAGGACTAAGTGTCTAGTGCATAGTGGCCAGCTTGTGTTACATTTCTTAAATATATGTTAAAAGGGGAGAGGTATTTAGGACCATTTACATCATGTACGTGATATCTGTCGAGATCACACATCAAGTAATTTTTATGCCAATTCTTATTGAAATATTTTAGAGAATTATGCAAGAGTCTTTCAGATATTGTATCTATGTTTGCATACTTGTTCATGAATGTGGTTGAGGTGCTACGTGGTACTTTATATGCTGAAGTTAGTACTGAATTTTGTATACGTTGAAGTTTCTGTACATGTGTGGGTGCTATGTTAATCCAGGCAGGTGATGCATATTCTATTGTTGGTCTAATGTACGTTTTGTAGATTTTAAGTATGTTGTCTGGTGATGTTCCTTGGATTTTACCTGAAAGACTTCTTACATAGTTTGCTCTTTTCCAGATTCGTATCAGTATATTTTTAATATGTGGTAACCACGTTAATTTTGAATCATAGGTTAGACCTAGAAATTTAGCAGAAGTAGCAGTCAGTAAACGTGAACCATTCATATAGAGTTTTGGTGGATCTTTTTTCAGCTTATTCAGTCTGCTGAATAATATGACTTGGGTTTTGGAATATTGATTTTGATTCTGTATTTCTGGCAGTATTCTTCGATGTTATTTAGGACTGGTTGTAGGTTCGTTGCTGCTATTGACGGAGTGGGGGCACTTTTCCAGACTGCTACATCGTCAGCGAACTGTGATGCATAACCTAAATTTAGGTCCGACAGAGGCATATTACTCAGTTACGAGTTACGAGGAGTGTTCAAAAAATACGCGGACTGTTTGAATTGCGCGGCTCCAGTTGGTTCCAGGGGAATCCGCTTGGTGTCGCTAGGTTCGTACAGATCAGCAGATTACGACACCATTTCCCGATTGCAGATATCTTCATTTGTGTATTAGCTACGCGGTTTTGAGTGAAGTGCGAGTTTTTCGTTTGGCGGATTTCAGAATGAATGACCTAAAGGAGCAACGACTTGCTGTGAAATTTTGTGTTAAACTTGGAAAATCTGCGACTGAAACTTTTGTTATGCTTAACACGGCTTACGGTGATGTTGCTATGAAGCGTACGGCATGTTTCAAGTGGTATGAACGTTTTAAGGATGGTCGACAGTCCATTAAAGATGATGAGCGTCCTGGACGTCCTTCCACGTCAACTGACGACCCACACGTCGACAAAATCAACACCCTGGTGCGGGCAAATCGACGTCTGACTGTCAGGGAGCTTGCTGAAGAGTGTGGGATATCAGTTGGATCTTGTTACGAGATTTTGACCGAAAAATTGAAGATGCACCGCGTTGCTGCAAAATGTGTGCCTCAGAACTCGTGAGTTTTTGGCCAAACACTCTTTGGCCACTGTTCTTCCCCACCCACCCCCACCCCCCATACTCACCTGACCTTGCTCCTTGCGATTTTTTTCTTGTTCTCCAAACTCAAAAGACCCTTGAAAGGAAGAAGATTTGAGACGATTCCCGAGATTAAGGCAAATGCAACGAAGGAGCTGGAGGACATTACAAAAGAAGCGTACCAGGACTGTTTCAACAAGTGGAAACACCGTTGGGATAAGTGTGTGCGTTGGGGAGGAGAGTACTTTGAAGGGGTCTCAGACCTGTAACTTCTAAATAAAGTACATTTTGTTTTATGACGTCAGTCCGCGTATTTTTTGAACAGACCTCGTACATTTTTAGTTCAAGTTGGTTTCTCGTCTTCAGGAATAGCATAAGTTCTGTTGCCATCTTGATACATTTTAATTCGCTTGTGTCTCCAGTATTGTAGGTTTTATTGAGTATGTAATAAAGCAATATCCTCAATCACTGTGACGGTAATTATACCTTACCATAAAGCAATATCCTCAATACCTTTCACGGTAATTATACCTTACCATAAAGCAATATCCTCAATAACTTTGATGGTAATTATACCTTACCATAAAGCAATATTCTCAATAACTTTGACGGTAATTATACCTTACCATAAAGCAATATCCTCAATAACTTTGATGGTAATTATACCTTACCATAAAGCAATATCCTCAATAACTTTGATGGTAATCATACCTTACCATAAAGCAATATTCTCAATAACTTTGACGGTAATTATACCTTACCATAAAGCAATATCCTCAATAACTTTGACGGTAATTATACCTTACCATAAAGCAATATCCTCAATAAATTTGACGGTAATTATACCTTACCATAAAGCAATATCCTCAATAAATTTGACGGTAATTATACCTTACCATAAAGCAATATCCTCTGAGTAGTTTATAACTGGACTTGAATATTTTTCATTTTCAGCTTGATTTTGGTTTGGATCATTGAGGTTGTATTGACCATCGCAAGGTTCACCAGTATTTTCTCTGTTGATGTTTTTCTCAACTGAGCCAATTCCTTCTAGAAGGCGTGCGACTCGTAATCTGAGTGTCGCGGGTTCGCATTCCCGTCGCGACAAACATGCTCGCCCTTTCAGCCGTGGGGGCGTTATAATGTGACGGTCAATCGCACTATTCGTTGGTAAAAGAATAGCCCAAGAGTTGGCAGTGTGTGGGGATGACTAGCTGCCTTCCTTCTAGTCTTACACTACTAAATTAGGGACGGCTAGCACAGATAGCCCTTGAGTAGCTTTGTGCGAAATTCAAAAAACAAACAAATCCTTCTAGAAGGTGCATGACTGTGCTTTGTAGGAATTTTTCTTTTAGTTTTTCTTTAATAGATATCGCACTGGTATACCATTTTAATTTTTCTTATTGTGACTTAATGGAACGTAAAATGAAAAAAAGTAAAAATCCATTTTAAGAAATCATTATATTTTCTGACCATTTTTCCGTTGTCGCTTGCAGTGGTTATTACTCCTTGCGGACGCTAGTTAAGTGAATGTCACTAAAGGCAGAAAAGCCACAGGACTGCAAAATGCATTTTATAACTTGGGTTTGGAAGCGCAAAACTACTCTACTGGAACATTTAATAAGTAGGGTTTCTTTATAGAGTCAGTACTGGGATCTTTGTTTATTGTTTATACTAATGATAGTAATAAAATTTAAGTATGAAATTAAACTCTTTGATATTTCTAGCTAAACTAAAGATATTGAGGTAGTAAAGAACGACTTGGATCATTCCGTGATTCGAAAAGTATTTTTCACATCACTTGTGATTACGGTAGTGCGTTTGGGTTATCTTATTTTGACTCAAACCTAGAATATAGACTGAAACCTACTCAACAGCATGATTGAAGATAAGGACCATGCATAGTGCTGGATAGGTTTCTCAAGTCAAGATTATTTATAAATATATTTATTATAAGTTAAAAAGTAATTACCTCTATTATTCACAAGTTGAGCACCAACTGGAAATCTGTGAACAGTTTTGGTCTTCTTATCTCAGGAAGAATATTGAATTATTGAAAAGAGTTATTAAGAAGATGATTACAAAGAAGGAAATGTTATAGGGATAGTTTAAATATTTTAATTTTTCTTGAGAAAGTAAGGCTTAGAGGTGATCTTATTAAAGCTTAAGTTTATTTCGGGTAGATAAAAGCCTCTGATTGCGCAACTAAGATTTGGAAAATGACATTCTTGGCTCCAGTGAAGATTTTATTTATTTTTTAATGAGTGGTTGGCTTATTAAATGAGCTGCCATCAGTTGCAGTGAGGGTCGTAACTTCGTACAAGGTCATGTTTAAATTTTTGTTGTTTTTTTTCGCGGGTGGGTACACAAGGACAGCTTGAAGAATCAAACGACCACTTTTATGTTTTAAGAGGAGTTTTAAGTCGAAACCAGTAATTTAATGTTACATACTGGTAGTTCTGATAACATCAACAAACCTTGAATTTTATAAATACTAAACATTACTTAATCAGAGTAAAGCCCAATAAAAAAAAACTAATTGTGATGTATGTGATTTGGCAGTTGCGACAAACTTGAAATTGAGGAAATTACGTCGAGTGATGTTAATATTCTGGACAAGTATTAAAACCAAATTAGTTATCTACGCATAATAAATATTGACAGAACGTCTTGTGTTTTACATTTTTTTCATATTAACTCACATAGTGGTTTCAATTTATATTTTAGGTTTTAAATAAGTATCCGTGTAAGTGGTAGTTTTTGTAATTTCAGTTGATTTTAAGGTTTTTAAATAAATTACTTTATTGTAGTCATCTAGGATATTGTTGCTGAAATTAACTCTATTATGACCAACGATTTAATATCCAAAATAAAATATATATAAATTATGTCTGTTTGAATTTCGCGCAAAGCTACACAAGGACTATCTGCGCTAGCCGTCCCTAATCGAGCAGTTTAACACTAAAGGGAAGGTAGCTAGTCGTCACCACCTACCGACAACTCTTGGGCTACTCTTTTACCAACGAATAGTGGGATTGACTGTAACATTATAACGCTCCCACGGCTGAAAGGGGAAGCATGTTTGGTGCAACGGGGATTCGAACCCTCGCCCCTCAGATTTCGAGTCGAGTGCCTTAACCACCTGGCCATGCCGGGCCCGAAAAATGTCTTCGTTTGATTTAAGAAGTTGAAGCGGTTTTAAGTCTTTATAAGAACAAATATTGATATGTCCATTTTTAATTAACATATACTGAATTTTAATTAGCACATATACTTGAAACTTTTAGTATTGCAATTGAATACATATTTTATAGTATTCTTGCATTATAACATCTTATGAAAGTTATTAGTTTGTGAAATGTTGTAGTTATCTTTTTCTCATTGATGGTTATGTTTAAAGGGTGTAAGAACGTTATCAGATTTTGCCTAAACGAATTATGAAAAACCAGTATTCTATAAAAAGGAACCTCTCGTCGTTACGAATGTATTCCATAAAATAACTCAATTCTCTAAATTATTAATGAACTCTTATGTTTGTTTTTCTTATAATTACGTTTCGAAATTAACTGATTACATTATCGTTCATGCGTTTTTAGCCAAGTAGTTAAGGCGCTTGGCTCTTAATCTGAGGATCACATGTTCGAGCCCTAGCCATACCAAACATGCTCGCCCTTTCAGCCTTGGGGGCATTATAATGTGATGGTCAATACTACTATCCATTGGTAAAAGAGTAGCCCAAGAGTTGGCGGTTGGTGGTGATGACTAGTTGCCTTACATCTAGTCTCACACTGCTAAGTTAACGACGGTTAGTGCAAATAGCCCTCGTGTAGCTTTTCGCGAAATTGAAAAACAAACAAATCAAACCAATGTAAAGGTATAACTTTTAATAATATTTTACCGTGAAATAAGAAGACGGTCTTTTTCGTTTTATTCTTTTAAACTCAAACTAAATCCTCTTCGTCTCATAACTTCTTTAAACAACTTTGTCATTTTTTTAATTACAGCATTTGTTATGTTGCATGTTTTTGGTGCTTTTGTTTCCTTTTTTCACTATAGAACTTTAGATGAAAATGTCATCCTGAAATTATTGCAAATCTTAACCTTCAGTTTAAAAGACTGTCCAAACATTTATATATTAAAAATCTATATTGGAGAAGTGGTGTTGTCTAATGAAAGAGTTAGCAGCTACATTTAATAAAGCTATATACGTTTATTATTAAGCGCAGAATTGTGCCTACGACAGGAATCGAACTCCAGTATTAAGCACTAGAAGCCTTTAAGGAAAGATATAGAGACAGCATGTAAAAATGTGAACATCTCTAGACTACTTAACAACGTGTTACTACCCTTTTACTTTATTGGCGATAACACTTCGAATATATATCCAAAAGTCTCAAGACATTCACTGAATGTTGTAAAACAGTTTTGTTAATCGGTGTAACTGGAGTTGCAACTGTTATTAGCATTTCTTCTTGTTTATATTTTTGTAAAGTCATATTTTAAATTATAGTGTGAGCAATATTTGAATAGTGTGGGTGCTCAAATCTATTGTTTCTTAAAATAACTTTCTAAACATTTTGATGCAAAAGTAAACAAAGAAATAAAATAAATTCCATATTTGACAGATATTTTTATTAATAATGCCATGGAAATTTTCAGTGGACATTTTTGTTTTTTTGGTTAATTATTTTCTGGTTATCTTTCTTTGTTTCTCATAAATAAATAAAATTATTTCAAAATTTCTTTTAAAAAAGGCAATTTCCTGATGGTTTTATCCAAAATGTTCCAATTACCAATACGTGGGCCAATTTTTTCCCGAGAGATTATTTATTTTTTGTGGCACGCAGGCCCCTAATTAAAAAAAAATATTGGGAAAGTTATCTTGGTAAGGATAAGGAATGTTCCTCAGTGGCACAGTGATATCTCTGTGGACTTACAACACAGGAAACCGAGTTTCGATACCCGTGATAAACAGAGTATCGTGTAGCTTTGCGCTTTTGATTTAATTAACGACAACTATCGAAAAGAAAAAACGAATAGTGTTTTATACAGCATGCCAGTATAATTTTAATAACCCTTGTATACATGTTATAAATATTTGGAAAAAATTATTGCTAGACTATACAAAATATATTCACTCTATCAGTCTTTTGCACTTCACAAAAAAGTTATATTGTTTCCCCAAAATGCTGCCTGAAGGGGCCACTTGTTTTGACAACACACACCAATGTACAGTGGTATATTTATCTGTCAGTCAAACAGTGGACAATAAAATGTCGCACATAAGGGATGGTTCACGTTTCAGTTTGTACTGACAGACGTCGGTGAAAGGTGGCGTGCCATTGATCACAAAAATAATTGATATACAACAATTGTGCAGAGGCTCATATAAAAGCTAGTTGAGATTAATATGGATAATACACTGACCAAACTTCTTGAGAATGAAGGTGTGTTTGTTTCAATACTGTAATAGTAGTAGAAATAATAGTATTAAAATTATTTTATTTATACTGGGTAACTGGTCTCAGCAAATATATGTATATTTACATATTACGTATAATTTAAATTTTTTGTTTGTTTCGAAGCAAAGTCAAACTGGGTTACCTTCTGTGTCCACCACGTGGAATTGAACATCGGATTTTGGAGTTGGAAATCTGTAAACTTCTGCTCTCCCAGGGAAGGACATTATTTAAATAAGACAAGAGGCCAAGAGGCATTACTAGACACTGTTATGTGGGGCTTGTGTCTAGATTCTCCTTAACTTAATAGTGCGTCGACTTCCCAATTTGTATCTTGAAAAATCAGAATAGAAAGCTATGACCGATATCATACTGAAATGCCGAAAATTCCCTCGCCTACAGGCGAATTCCAGATTTTTTAAGTGCTTAAAATTGCCTCTGAAAGGAGTCATTAGTCAGTCTAAGCCAGACATGTGCAACGATGAGCTTTTAAAATATAATGATTAATATAATAAAATTTAAAAACTCATCGCCGGTCTGATAAAAGCATTTTACGGACCGTATGAAGCCCAAGGACAATACGTTGCACATGTTTGATCTAAAGAGTCATATTCACTAAACTAGACTTTATTATAAAAATAAAACTTTCAAAACTAGCCCTTATCTTTCACGTGCTTACTAAGCTTTCCATTAAACTTCATTAAGTTAACTGCATCCACCACGTCTGAAGACAACTCATTTCAATGGCTAATAACCTTCTTAGAAAATTATTGCTGTCTTAACTGAACGTAACTTCCATTTTTGGAGACCATTTTAATTCTCTTCTATTATAGACCAAACTATTTTCTTTAACCACACCAGTCGTGAGGGCGTTATGATGTTACGGTCAATCCCACCATTCGTTGGTAAAAGAGTAGCCCAAGAGTTGGCGGTGGGTGGTGATGTCTAGCTGCCTTCCTACTTGTCTGACACTGCTAAATTAGGGACGGCTAGCGCAGATAGCCTTCGTGTAGCTTTGAGCGAAATTCAAAATAAACCATTAGCATATAGTTTTTAAGTAATTCAATTTTAGATATACACGGCTGTTTAAGTTCATGCAAGTGTTGTTTTATGATTTAAATGATTTAGAAACGATAATTTATCGCAGATTTGTTTCGGTAACTTTTTGAGAATCATATGTTATGTAGTTCAGTTGCTGTGAATTGTGCATTGTTGTATCATTATGTCACGTTACTAGAACCTTCTAAGTTTTCTCGTTATTTTAATTGAGTATTATTGCATCATAATACCTCATAAAATGTACAACATTCTAAACCTCAGTTAGACTTTAAATGTCATACTTTACATATGTGTCAGAAAGATAGTTTGAGTAAATGGATTAGATACAGATAGACTGTGTACTTGAAAACTTAGCCACAAAGAGTGTACAGTCAACGGAGTTTTAAATAGCGTACTGAATATGTGCTAGAAGAGACAATATGGCTGAGTCAGGTACCTGGAGTCAGTATTATTTGCTTACCAAGAAGTTCTGCAAGCGAGTACAAAATTTTCGTCCCTTAAGTCACTGTATAGAAGAACAGTACGAGGTTCAATGCAGATATTCAAATAACTGAGAACAGAGAAGATGAATCAGAAGTGAGGAACACATACTAATACGTGTTGGACCTCAGAAACCGACTAAATGAAACCTGTCAATTTACTTGAGAAAGTTTGTCTACAGCTGAAGGCAGTTGGAAAAGAGTGTCAAAGTTAAAAGTTTCAAGGTTGGATAGAAATTCATGGTTCTTCTACCCAGAGACAACAACAAACTCACCTAGAGGTAGAAATGACCATTTAAAGTGCAGGAAGTGGTCAACAGAATGAATTGTAAGGTTAAAGTAGAAGAGAATGCCAAATCAAGATCTGCCATGCCAGTCTGTTGAAAAGGTACTTTGAGAAAGAGGACCTAACATTTGCAACTATTCAGGCACAGATGGACATTTCAACATCAGTGAAGAACTGATTGGCAAGCAGAAGAAAGATTTAAAAAAATCTATTGTGCTGCTATGCAGGTGTCTTCACATATACATCAGGCAAGACAGATCTTGTGCAACACAAGATTGGGATCTCGACCAGAGATTCCATCAAAGTGAAATCCTACTAGATGCCTTATGCAGTGGAAATCTGATCAAACAGAAAGTCGAGCTAATGTTAGAAGCTGTAGTTATTGAGTCTTTTAATTCAGTCTTGTGCTCATTAGTGGTAGCTATGAAGAATAGGAATGGCTCATACTACTTCTGTATAGGTTTCTGGAAGCTGGACCTCCTAACAAAGTTCGATTTCGAACTTGTGGACAACTCAGAAACTATCATGGTGAAACTAGACGGAACCAAGCTCTTTAACAAGAATGACCTCCGTAAATGTTGTTGGCTTATTCAGAGGAGTACTACCATTTCAAGAGGATGGCATTTTAATTAGCTATTTCAGTAGTGACATTTGACCAAATAATGATGAAAATAATGCACACAATTACCAACATCAGGCATTATGGGGATGAAATTCCGACACAGTCACATGGGAAAATCACCAGAAAAAACTCAGATAGATGTTTGGAAGGTAGGACCATCACACCATCTGAGCTTTTCATCAATTATTCTGTGTTGAACTTTATTGGACACAAAGTGAGTGACCTTCAAATAGCCATTGAAGAGGAAGACTTAACATGCTTACAAGATGCATCAGCTGAAACGACCAAGCAGCAAGTTAGGTTCTCTCTTGGGTTAGCAGAATTACGCTGAAGTCACCATATCACTGACTGACCTGATTAATAAAACTAAAGAAAAACGAAGTGAGACCAACTACAGCAGATGCAATTCTGGAAGTTAAATAACATGTTATGAAGCTGGCTAATCGTTAGAATGCCAGACTTCAAGAAAGTATTCATTGTTGTAGCTGAAAAATTAGACAGTTTAATTGGAGCAGCACTTATTCAAGAACATGAAAATGGACTATTTCTCGTTATCTACATCAGTAGAAAGCTGTTGTATAGTGATATCAGCTACTCTGTGAACAAAAGTGTTGACCATCATATTTGTCAGAGCTACCTCTACAGGAAAAAGTACATCATCCAGACAAACAATCAGCTTCTTGCATATATCCAGAGATCCAACAGCAAGAGTGCAAAAGGCATGATGTTGGTTTGTTTATTTGTTTAAATTTGGTGCAAACCTGCGCGAGGGCTATCTGCGCTAGCCGCCCCTAATTTAACTGTGTAAGAGGAGAGGGAGAGCAGCTAGTCATCACCACCTACCGCCAATTCTTGGGTTACTCTTTTACCAACGAATAGCGGGATTGACCGACACATTATAATGTCCCCACGGCTGAAAGGACGAGCAAGTTTGATGTGACGGGGATTCGAACTCGTGACCCTCAGATTACGAGTCGAGTGCCTTAACACGAAAAAGTAGAGAAGGTAAGGTAAAATAGGCTGAACAACCATTTCCGGTGTGTGATAGTAGGGGGGGGGGTAAATTGTTGAAGATATGTTGGATTAAACTTCATACGAACAATCGAAAGGCTATAAAATTTCAAGAATATCTCTTGTCACATACCTACAGTTAAAGAGAGTCACAATCACGAACACTTAACTCAGAAATGAGATTTCTATAACACACTGTAACTAGTGAAAAAATCTGTACATACTTGGCTATTACTGTAGTTTAATATTACTACTTCCAGGCGCCTGCTTTGCGTATGGTGTAAACATATAGGTGTTAGGGTTATATTCATATGTTGGAGGAAAATCATCTAGCCAATAGCACTTATTCTCAGTTACTGGGCTACTCTCATTAAATAGTGAAAATTGACTGTTTCTTTTTTAGTACATCGATAGTCACAAAGTACAAAACATATTTTAAGTTGCAACCTGTAAACTAAGAATCATCCGATTCACCATCGAAAATGCTGCTACTAGGCTACACCCAACCTGGATTATTAAATATCAGTAAACAAATGTACGCTGAATTTGCTTACCACTAAGAGAACTACAAGCAGAAAACAAAGATTATTTTAGAAACTTATAAACAGGTATCTGACTGTCCACACAAAGTAAAAAGAGAATCTATGTGTCAGTGTGGTGTTGTTTATGGAGTAGCCTTGTTTATGTATACTTAACTGTATGTATTTGTATAATCCTCCAATTTCTGTCTGGGATTGTTGCGAATAAAGAGTAGAACACAGATGGTTCACTGCAATTATCTTTATTAATAAACAAGGATAGTTACTGACACAAGACCAAGGCAAATGTATCTGTAGTCAATGTGTTGTTTTTATATATATAAACAGAGAGGGAAGGGAAACTACATCTCTGTGAATTTCCTCTCAATAGTTCATTTTTTGTCTCTTTCCCTGTAACTACAACAAATCAAAAAAAGAAAGGTTACTGAAATCTAGATTAAAACTCTGGAATATTTAAATCTTGGCAAAAAAATAATCTAGATAAAGAAAAATCTCAACATTAGCAAAATATCTTAAGTCTGCTGAAAGTAATTTGGAAAAATTGACTAAACAACAGAATTTGGCTTTTAATACAAAACATAATAATTACATACAAAGCCAAGTTGCACACGCCACTTCTCAACTACATGACTTCATCCATTTAGAATCAAGTGCAATGATTAACCGACGGAGAAGACAGCCTTCTATTTCAGAACATTACGAGTTGTATTTTCTGCAAGAAAATGCAGATAACCGTCAATTAATGAATTCAGGTCTGAGGCTAATCTAGAATAATGAAAAGTTAGACCTGAACTGAGCGAAAAATAGGAATTTCAAAAAAATGTTCATATTAGGGAGTAGCACGCATATGGTGCTACACCAGTATTAAGATTCTAATCTAGAGTAGTCTAAACAATACATCAATAACTAAACCTCGAAGTTGAATACAAGATGAGGAGAAAGGTATCTTATCTTCACTGATATAAAATTCACCTCGTGAAATAGCACGTGAAATCTCGAAATAATTTCCAATAGTTTATAAACTTTAAAATATTTTCAAAATACGAAACAATTTACATTCAGTTTACCACTTCCAGTAGTTTGTATGGAAAACTTACATACGTGGTAAGATATTTACCTTTGGGAAGGAACACATTAAAGTGTGAGAATGAACAAAATGTTTCTCCTGAGGTGTTTTTTCACGTTCTAGGATTTTATGTGAAATGTGAACACGTAAAGTTTGAATAAAACTTCTAAGTAAAGCAGTGAAACATGACGATGGGTTTGTAACCTTCTTGATGTTATTCTTACAATATGGAGAGATATTTTTAAAATTGATGGTAATATAAAGAAAAATCAGTGTCTTATTATTTTGTTTCTTGATACGATATTTCTTAGTTCAAAAATAACGTAATACAAATGTAATGTTGTTAGGCGTATAATTTTCTCTTTACTTGCAATAAAATTTTAAAGCTCTCAATTTTTTGTTTTGTTTTGTTGTAGTATACACTGGTTACAAATCGTTTTATTGAAGGTTTAGCCCTATAACGTCCGTATCTGATTAGTATAAATTCTAGTTTAACTACTTTGCTTGGCCCGACATGGCCAGGTGGGTTAAGTCGTTCGACTCGTAAACTGAGGGTCGCGGATTCGAATCCCTGTCACACTAAACATGCTCGCCCTTTCAGCCGTGGGAGCGTTATAATGTGACGATCAAACCCGCTATTCGTTGGTAAAAGAGTAGCCCAAGAGTTGGCGGTGCGTGGTGGTGACTAGCTGCCTTACATCTAGTGTCAAACTGCTAAATTAAGGACGGTTAACGCAGATAGCCCTCGTGTAACTTTGCGCGAAATTAAAAACAAATCACAATACTTTGCTCCGTTTCATGACATTTGCTCTTTATAGTATTTTAGTACGAGGAAGTATATCGCTACAATAAAATTAGATATAACAAAAAATTGACCAACCAAGCATTCATAAAATATTGTAAAATCTTTGTTTCCTGTTATTAAAACGAAATCAATTGTATATCGTTTACTGACTTTTCCTAAAGGTGCCGCAAAGAGAAAGAGAAACTGTCTAAATCCAAACATTCGATAACTATCCTTTTTTAAATATTACATGTTTAACTGGTCAGAGATAAACTGACTATTCAGGACTTTCAGAATTTACAGGCCCGGTATGACTGAGTGGTTAAAGCACTCGACCCCTAATCTGAGAGTCGCGGGTTTGAATCCAAGTCACACCAAGCATGCTCGCCCTTTCAGCCGAGGGGCGTTATAATGTGAGGATCAAACCCACTATTCGTTGGTAAAAGAGTAACCCAAGAGTTGGCGGTGGGTGGTGGTGACTAGCTGCTTTCCATCTAGTCATACATTGCTAAATTGGGGATGTAGCTTTGCGCGAAATTCAAAAACAAACAGAATTTACAGGAAGTAATATATTCAATAGAATGTTAGATTAATAAGGAGACACGTCCCTCAAATTCGTCATCGGAATTCTCCCTACTGCTACAATGATCATTCAGTTGAATTCATGTCAACCTAAAATTCAATACACGTATGTAGTTTTTATGTATCTGCTTATCTGAAGTAAAACGTTTTTGAAAGCGAGTAGTTTTAACACAGTAACAAATACATAACTTAGTATTATTATGAGCAAGAGTTAAAGAAGAGACAAATAATAAAAATATGGTTCATAATTGACCTAATTTGTAACTAAGGATTTTATGCATTATATAAAATTATTACAAATAATATAAAAATAGTTTAATATAAGGTGGGTCGTATGCGTCACGAAGTAATGTAAGTTGCATGGCAACAAGCTGACGTGTCTTTATTTCTTTTACCGATAATCTTCTCAGCCTAGAAACGTGAATGCAGCTAGCGCCATCTAATCTGTTTGTTTTTTCTTCTTCTGTTAGGAAAAAGTGGTTGTCCTTGTTAAAACCTGTTTATAACTTACTATCGTATTATATGTAGTCCATATTGAGAAATCGAGTTCATTTATCTTTCAAAGTTTCTTGTTCTTTTCAAATGTGTTTAATTAAGCAAAGCTATGTTTATACTGTAATTCATTATTACTTATCACTACCATCGGGAAAATTTATTGAATCCGCAGTTTTAAAGTCTTAACTAATTCAAAATTTGACTATTTTATTCGAACTGCTTTTACAGTTTTTAAATATGCCTACTTAGTATTTAAGTGGTGGTTAGGGCAATTGCCTCGCAATCTGTGGGTCATGAATTCGAATCATCTATCCACTAAACATACTCGCCCTTTCAGTTTTGAGGCATTATTTGTGTAGTTAATCCCACTATCAGAGATGCAAACTATTTCAAATGACTGGGCGTAATGTTTGTAGACAGAGCCCTTTCACAGTTTTAGTTCTTTTAAATTTGCCAGAAACAAGACAATCTGGTGAACGAGGCCTCTTTTTTCCATCTTGTGAACGATCGCATTGGTGTTTCTATGCCGCTTAGAAAACAAGAAATACCCATCTACGCGAGTGCTGATTGGCTGACAAGCACTGATGAAGTAACTATGGATTCCCCCACGTACCCAGTATGGAGAAGCACCGCACTCAAACTATCGCTAGATGTCAGAGATACAAATATTTTTTATTATTTCAAGCACAAACATGATTATCGCAAGTAGCCATTTGGACTATGTCTTTTATTTATTATCAAAATGTATTTGTATCTTTCTAGAAATTTTTTTTCACCCCTTTCAAGACCTGGGGGAACAATTTATCACTTATTGTATAAGCCTATATAATATATAATAATTTGGGAGTTGTAACAAGTCGTAATATTTGTCTGTATGAGCGTATAGTCGTAATGTGTACACCAAAATCGTAATGATTATGCTCAAATCGTAATGGTTGGCATCTCTGCACTATTCGTTGATGAAGTATTAGCCCAACACTGGGTGGTGATGATTAGATGCCTTCCATTTAGTCTTTCACTGCTAAATTAAATACGACTTGTGCAAATAGCTCTAGTGTAACTTTACATGGAAATCAAAGCAAACCAAACCAACTATTGGACCGATACGTAAGTTCAACGATTTATATATATATATATATATATAGGCCTAGTTGTAATAATACATTTAATTCCTTAGTAACATGTCAATAAGTAAATATAAAAATAATAACGAACATATCTTTATAATTTTCATTTACGATTGCTTTAAAATAGAGCCTCACAAAATTAGCTGTACTAAAATCTATAGATAAGTGCTTCTGTGTTTAGACTGCCAATTCAATCTATTTTAAATACTTTACAGTTAAACAATAAACATGCAAACTTATATTTAACGTTTTATTTTAGGCAAGCAGAATGGGCCTCTGTTTCATTAACAAGCTTTTCATATTTCAAACTGTCTTACAAGCCAGAGTATCTTCAGTATTTATATAGAAGACGCTGACGCAGTTCATTGACTGTTTATTGTAAATTTTGCATTAGCCGCTCCTAATTTTGAAGTAATAAACAAGAGTGAAAGAAGCTAGTTAGCACCATCCACCGCACACTACATGGATACTCCATACCACTTAATAGTAAAAGTGATTGTAAATTACGATGCTTCCTCGTCCGAATTGGCAAGCACGTTTTGAACACAATTGGAATTTTCAGATGGCGTGTCAAGTGTCCTAACCACTAAGTCTTCATTGATGAAGACATTATCTAGAGATAGACTGAAAATTGCACAGCAGAGCCATGGTAATGTGATTTTGAAGGGCTTCAAAAATGTGAATAAAGTTTTCTTTATTTATAGATTCAAATAGTTGAATAAAAAAATCGTTGGTTCATATCTCAAAAAAACATGTTGAACAAAGAATTTTAACTGTAACGTATTTAAGTAGCACGGTCGCAACATGTTGAACAAAGAATTTTAACTGTAACGTATTTAAGTAGCACGGTCGCACCAAACATGCTCGCCCTCCCAGCCGTAGGGGCGTTATAATGTGGCGGTCAATCCCACTATTCCTTACAGTTTATCTAAGTAGCGAAATTTGATTTAATTTAACTTCAATACTGTTTTCCGATAGGTGGTAGGAAGCTAAATCTATATGCTTTCTGAGGTCACTTAGTATTAGTTACTGATTACGAGCTTGTATTAAATATGTTATCAGTGGTAGAAACAGATTGAGAATGCATGTTAAGATTTGTTGTCTGGTGTCGAGCAACGAGTTTGAAGCTTGTTTTTGTGGCTGTAAGAGTAATGTTGGGTAACTTATATCGATAGTTTTATTATGTGTATTTACAGTTACAACATTTGGGGTTGTCTATATTTTCTAGCGTGTGAACGTGTTGTGGTTTTGATCATAGACTATGCAGTGATGAAAACATTTACATGTCCCTGCAACATGTCCAAATCTTTGACAGTTGAAACATTTGCTGATTCATACAACAGGTTGTTTTGCCCCTGAACTTTATATACTTTAAACTATAAAGAAATCCCTTGGTCAATAAGTTCTAGAATGAGATCTTTATCTGTGGTGAAGTTTTTTGTATTATATTTATTGAGGAGTTTGTTCTTTTAGAAATTATTCATTATACTTTTGAGAATTAAATATTTTAGTTTTTAAGTTTGTTAACTTCGTCATTACAGATAGAATGATTTACATTTACTTATTTAAAAACACTGTTTAACTTCTAACAGGTGTAAGTTGATTATTTATCTGGGTTAAAACATTTTCTGGGTATAAAGATAGCAGTGAGTTTACATCCTGACTTTTTTCATCTTTTAAGAGGACATTCAGCTAAGCAGTTATTTTGTTTGTTTCATGCCTCTTTATCTCTTTCGCTAAACGTGGCTCTAAGTGAGTTCCAGGAATGCTTTCAATATTAATTTTATTTAGGTGGTTCATGTTGTTTGATTTGTGTAAGGTTTCTTTGTGTTAATATGAAATCCAGATTGTACTGTACATTGATGTTGTTTTAACTTTCTAAACAATAGTCCATTTACTGCTTAGTGGTGTTGAATTCTGTTTAATCTAATTTCATGGAGAAGAATCATATGTGTGAGCCTCCTTTTCTACGCCAAGATCATCCGTAGAATCAGTATTAACCTCAATTTCAAGTTTATCAGAATCAACCTCATAAATAATCTATCAGGATCTGTTGGAACATTTGAACACTGGGAACGGTTAGAAAGATTATCTTGTTTTAATTCCAATGTGTCACTTGAACATGTTGTGGATTTTACTTCATTCCTTCTACTACATTTCAAGTTTAACTTCCATAAAAAGGGGGATTTTGGATCATCTAATTTATGACTTGATTAATTCAGTCTGTAATAGTCTTCATGATCAAGTTTCGTTATTCTGACTAAGCAAAATACATATCGAAGTAATTATGTTAAATGAAGAAGCCAGTTTGTCGCGGATCTTCGAGAAATTCAGTTGTTTTTCCTAATGGCAAATACAAGGAGTTGCCGGTCAGCTTCGTTCGTATATTAAGATGATTGTGTGAAGAAAGCTCCCGGTAAGATACTGTTCCTTAGAACTGAAGAGGACAGCCAATACACCGTGTCACAAAATAGCAAAGGTGGGGACACAACTCTCTAAGCAGATATTTAGAGTACAAGTGGGGACACAAAGCTCTAAGCAGATATTTAGAGTACTTCTCTCCTTCCTCCAAGTTTTTTCGTGAGTCATGTAGTGCACAAAAATAACGGTTTGGTTCTTAGTGCCAATTTAAACAGTCTGAGCACACAGAAACTCATGGGAACAGCATATTGCAACTTGAACAGTGTATCTCTGGATAAAATAACATAAGTGCCTATTGAATTCTCTAGATACTTGTTATATGAAGCAACTGAACAAATAATATGGAAACAACTTGGGTGCACGTTATTTGTATAGTTTTTCCAGCCAAAGATTATCTTTCATTATATTAAAAATACAACTAGAATTCAATACTTCATTCATTCTACCACTTGCCACTGAGTTATATTGGTCTTGAGAAATCTTACCTCCAGTTAGTTGATAAGGGCAACTCGGAAGAATATGACT
This sequence comes from Tachypleus tridentatus, assembly GCF_004210375.1. Classification (NCBI taxonomy): domain Eukaryota; kingdom Metazoa; phylum Arthropoda; class Merostomata; order Xiphosura; family Limulidae; genus Tachypleus; species Tachypleus tridentatus. Next base: position 97,322,463 of record NC_134836.1, read on the forward strand.
AGATTTCATTTAGCAGTGAAATGTATATTATATTATCTCTAATTTACACAGTGATCCTATATTTGTAAAGATATTTCAAAATTATGCAGTACTGATGCCATTAATGCATTCTTTTGAATTATTCAGCTAGGCTTCATGTACTTGTAGAGTGTACATGTACATTATTTTGATTATGCTGTGTTCTGTTACTTGGGGCCTTGTTGATGACTTTTAGCACTGACGTTTGTATTCATTGATTCGCGCCACACTTTGCTTATCATGAATGATACAAAACTTTTTTTAAGGTCACCTTCTGGATGGTCCTGGTGCCCCAAACCGATTCCCCTTTCTTTGTTTTCCAATGCTTTTAAGCACCAGGATAACTATCTTAGAAATTCTAAAATCATGATCTAAACACGCATTTATGATTCAAGTGTATGAATATTTTAATTTGAAAAGAAATATTACATACATTTCACAAATTAGAGAGAATTTTTTGTATTATCACACAAAGACAAACAATGTCAAATATAATGCTAATATATACTATTTCAACATGAATTTATGCCAGCTGCGCTTGTTACATATCTTATTGATATGCACATTTAAAATTGTTTTAATATAACGCACTCAACCCTCTGTATACATTTTTTTTCCAAATACAACTTCTGATAAGAACATTTTCTCCAATGTAGCAGCTCCCATGGATATTCTACTAAAATAAATGTAACTGCACTCCGGGCATTTCATTTTCATGTTTATTTATAAAATAGTGTAACTAATATGGCACTTCCCATACAAAACCTCATCAGAGGCGTGAAATATGTCCTTGCGGATCATGAGAAGATTCAAAAAATTTGCTAACACGAAATTATTTACGACAATGAATCACGTGACTATATAAAACCAATAAAGTCGGAATTCTCATATCCGACCAGAAAATCGTGTGAATAAAGTGATAATAAAAAATGCGCAAACGTTTTGTATTTGCAGAAATTACAGTTTCATTCATCTGCTTGTACAAACTGTGAGCCCCGGCATGGCCAGGTGGTTAGGGCACTTGACCCGCAATTTGCGGATTACAGGTTCGAATCCCCGTCAGATCAAACATGCTCGACTTTTCAGCTGTGAGGGCATTATAAAGTTACGTGCAATTCCACTATCCGTTGATAAAAGAGTAACCTAAGAGTTGTCAGTGTGTGGTGATGACTAGCTGCCTTCCTTCTAGTCTTTCACTGCTAAATTAGGGACGGCTAGCGCAGATAGCCCTCATACAGATTTACTCGAAATTCAAACCAAACCAATTCTACACTAACTTTGTATACCATACGTTTGTTTGCAAACTACAGCATTGAAATTAGACGCTTATAAAATCGTTAGTGAGCAGTGACCCATAAAAAAGCAAGTGGTAATATTAGCCAAATAAAATATGTATAAAGAAACAGCTGATGGAGTCAGAAATCTGGGAAACATGCGTGACGTATAAAGCATTAATTTATAACAAGAACATATATATATATTTAACAATAAAATACTTTAGCACAAGTGTTGATTGTAAAATGTTAGTTGCAAAATATACAAATAAATTGGATCAAGAGATATCAGCCAGTAAATAACCTGTACATCTTAAATAACATTGTACTTCTTACATTTGGTATTATAGTTTCCAGTTCAGTTTGTAATCAAGCGCAAAGCTATACAATCGGTTGTCTGTCTTAACTTTCTTAACCTGAAGATACAATAGATTGTCTGTGTTCTGCACACCACAGGTAACGAAACCGGGTATTTAGGATTGTAAGTCCGCAAACATACCGCTGGGCGACTGGAAGGGATGTATATTATAACAGTACATTATTGTATAAAGTGGGCATATGATCGTTGTATGACGTTCACAATTTAAAAAAGTTTCGGAATCAGTGAACTAAACGATTACTAAAAACGGTTGCAAAAAATCTGCTTTCAGTATTCGTGGTGGGATAGACAAAACGGACCATTATGTAGCTTTTTTGTGTTTAACACCAACCAAACCTAATTGAATATTTTGTTTTGTTTTTTGAATTTTTTCCAAAATTAAACGAGATCTAGGAGTATTTGCAATAGTTGTAGCTAATTTAGAAGTGCTTAATCAGAGGGAAAATAAATAGTCAATACCACTGACCACTAACTCTTGAGTTACTTTTTTAATAACAAAAAGTGGGATTATTTGTAACATTATAACTCCCCACGGCTGAAAAAGCAAATATGTGTGGTGACAAGATTAGAACTCATCCGCAGATTGTAAGTCGAACGCTCTCACTACCATGCCCGTATTGGAATGTAAGGAATGACTAATACTTGTAACTCACCACAGCTGAAAGTGTAGTGTGTTCAATAGGATGTCACAATTATAGCCTTGAATTTTCTATTTCACAGAAATATTGCCAAATCTACTATTATATAAATTAAAAACCTTCGTTACCACTTAGAATTATGTGTCATTTTCTGTGCAAAAGGATTTTCTCATAGAACATTCAGTTACGATCCAACAACTAAGAAAAAACCTTTAAAATACAGAACTAAGCAGTATTTTGAGACCCTTAATCCATATCTGAGATAATCCAGAAAAGAAACTCGACAGGACAGAAAGGTCCCAAAAACGTTAATTCATGAAAATACAATCACAATACAAAAATAAGACAACACACACACAAAAAAACATGAGCTAGTATTTAGTAGTGTGTATTAAATTGATACTTAAACATGAGCTAGTATTTACTCGTGTGTATTGAATTGATACTTAAAACAAGAGTTAGTATTTAGTAGTGTCAATTGAACTGATACTTAAAACATGAGCTAGTATTTAGTAGTATGTATTGAACTGATACTTAAAACATGAGCTAGTATTTAGTAGTGTGCATTGAATTGATACTTAAAACAAGAGCTAGTATTTAGTAGTCTGTATTGAACTGATACTTAAAACATGAGCTAGTATTTAGTAGTGTGTATTGAATTAATACTTAAAACAAGAGCTAGTATTTAGTAGTCTGTATTGAACTGATACTTAAAACATGAGCTAGTATTTAGTAGTGTGTATTGAATTGATACTTAAAACAAGAGCTAGTATTTAGTACTGTGTATTGAACTGATACTTAAAACATGAGCTAGTATTTAGTAGTGTGTATTGAATTGATACTTAAAACAAGAGCTAGTATTTAGTAGTCTGTGTTGAACTGATACTTAAAACATGAGCTAGTAATTAGTAGTGTGTATTGAATTGATACTTAAAACAAGAGCTAGTATTTAGTAGTGTGTATTGAACTGATACTTAAAACATGAGCTAGTATTTAGTAGTGTGTATTGAATTGATACTTAAAACAAGAGCTAGTATTTAGTAGTCTGTGTTGAACTGATACTTAAAACATGAGCTAGTAATTAGTAGTGTGTATTGAATTGATACTTAAAACAAGAACTAGTATTTAGTAGTGTGTATTGAACTGGTACTTAAAACATGAGCTAGTATTTAGTAGTATGTATTGAACTAATACTTAAAACATGAGCTAGTATTTAGTAGTGTGTATTGAATTGATATCTAAAATAAGAGTTAGTATTTAGTAGTGTGTATTAAATTGATACTTAAAACAAGAGCTAGTATTTAGTAGTGTGTATTGAATTGATACTTAAAACAAGAGTTAGTATTTAGTAGTGTGTATTGAACTGATACTTAAAACATGAGCTAGTATTTAGTAGTGTGTATTGAACTGATACTTAAAACATGAGCTAGTATTTAGTAGTGTGTATTGAATTGATACTTAAAACAAGAGCTAGTATTTAGTAGTGTGTATTGAACTGATACTTAAAACATAAGCTAGTATTTAGTAGTGTGTATTGAATTGATACTTAAAACAAGAGCTAGTATTTAGTAGTGTGTATTGAACTGATACTTAAAACATAAGCTAGTATTTAGTAGTGTGTATTGAATTGATACTTAAAACAAGAGCTAGTATTTAGTAGTCTGTGTTGAACTGATACTTAAAACATGAGCTAGTAATTAGTAGTGTGTATTGAATTGATACTTAAAACAAGAACTAGTATTTAGTAGTGTGTATTGAACTGGTACTTAAAACATGAGCTAGTATTTAGTAGTATCTATTGAACTAATACTTAAAACATGAGCTAGTATTTAGTAGTGTGTATTGAATTGATACCTAAAATAAGAGTTAGTATTTAGTAGTGTGTATTAAATTGATACTTAAAACAAGAGCTAGTATTTAGTAGTGTGTATTGAATTGATACTTAAAACAAGAGTTAGTATTTAGTAATGTGTATTGAACTGATACACACTAACAAGAGCTAGTATTTAGTAGTGTGTATTGAATTGATACTTAAAATAAGAGCTAGTATTTAGTAGTGTGTATTGAACTGATACTTAAAACATAATCTAGTATTTAGTAGTGTGTATTGAATTGATACTTAAAACAAGAGCTAGTATTTAGTAGTGTGTATTGAACTGATACTTAAAACATAAGCTAGTATTTAGTAGTGTGTATTGAATTGATACTTAAAACAAGAGCTAGTATTTAGTAGTGTGTATTGAATTGATACTTAAAACAAGAGCTAGTATTTAGTAGTGTGTATTGAACTGGTACTTAAAACATGAGCTAGTATTTAGTAGTATGTATTGAACTAATACTTAAAACATGAGCTAGTATTTAGTAGTGTGTATTGAATTGATATCTAAAATAAGAGTTAGTATTTAGTAGTGTGTATTAAATTGATACTTAAAACAAGAGTTATTATTTAGTAGTGTGTATTGAACTGATACTTAAAACATGAGTTAGTATTTAGTAGTCTGTATTGAACTGATACTTAAAACATGAGCTAGTATTTAGTAGTGTGTATTGAATTGATACTTAAAACAAGAGCTAGTATTTAGTAGTGTGTATTGAACTGATACTTAAAACATGAGCTAGTATTTAGTAGTGTGTATTGAATTGATACTTAAAACAAGAGCTAGTATTTAGTAGTGTGTATTGAATTGATACTTAAAACAAGAGCTAGTATTTAGTAGTCTGTGTTGAACTGATACTTAAAACATGAGCTAGTAATTAGTAGTGTGTATTGAATTGATACTTAAAACAAGAACTAGTATTTAGTAGTGTGTATTGAACTGGTACTTAAAACATGAGCTAGTATTTAGTAGTATGTATTGAACTAATACTTAAAACATGAGCTAGTATTTAGTAGTGTGTATTGAATTGATACCTAAAATAAGAGATAGTATTTAGTAGTGTGTATTAAATTGATACTTAAAACAAGAGCTAGTATTTAGTAGTGTGTATTGAATTGATACTTAAAACAAGAGTTAGTATTTAGTAGTGTGTATTGAACTGATACTTAAAACATGAGCTAGTATTTAGTAGTGTGTATTGAACTGATACTTAAAACATGAGCTAGTATTTAGTAGTGTGTATTGAATTGATACTTAAAACAAGAGCTAGTATTTAGTAGTGTGTATTGAACTGATACTTAAAACATAAGCTAGAATTAAGTAGTGTGTATTGAATTGATACTTAAAACAAGAGCTAGTATTTAGTAGTGTGTATTAACTTGATACTTAAAACATAAGCTAGTATTTAGTAGTGTGTATTGAATTGATACTTAAAACAAGAGCTAGTATTTAGTAGTGTGTATTGAACTGATACTTAAAACATAAGCTCGTATTTAGTAGTGTGTATTGAATTGATACTTAAAACAAGAGCTAGTATTTAGTAGTGTGTATTGAATTGATACTTAAAACAAGAGCTAGTATTTAGTAGTGTGTATTCAATTGATACTTAAAACAAGAGCTAGTATTTAGTAGTGTGTATTGAATTGATACTTGAAACAAGAGCTAGTATTTAGGAGTGTGTATTGAACGGATACTTAAAACATGAGTTAGTATTTAGTAGTGTGTATTGACCTGATACTTAAAACATGAGCTAGTATTTAGTAGTGTGTATTGAATTGATACTTAAAACAAGAGCTAGTATTTAGTAGTGTGTATTGAACTGATACTTAAAATATAAGCTAGTATTTAGTGGTGTGTATTGAATTGATACTTAATACAAGAGCTAGTATTTAGTAGTGTGTATTGAATTGATACTTAAAACAAGAGCTAGTATTTAGTAGTGTGTATTGAATTGATACTTAAAACAAGAGCTAGTATTTAGTAGTGTGTATTGAATTGATACTTAAAACATGAGCTAGTATTTAGTAGTGTGTATTGAATTGATACTTGAAACAAGAGCTGGTATTTAGTAGTGTGTATTGAACTGATACTTAAAACATGAGTTAGTATTTAGTGGTGTGTATTGAACTGATACTTAAAACATGAGCTAGTATTTAGTAGTGTGTACTGAATTGATACTTAAAACAAGAGCTAGTATTTAGTAGTGTGTATTGAACTGATACTTAAAACATAAGCTAGTATTTAGTGGTGTGTATTGAATTGATACTTAAAACAAGAGCTAGTATTTAGTAGTGTGTATTGAATTGATACTTAAAACAAGAGCTAGTATTTAGTAGTGTGTATTGAATTGATACTTAAAACAAGAGCTAGTATTTAGTAGTGTGTATTGAATTGATACTTAAAACATGAGCTAGTATTTAGTAGTGTGTATTGAATTGATACTTGAAACAAGAGCTAGTATTTAGTAGTGTGTATTGAACTGATACTTAAAACATGAGTAAGTATTTAGTAGTGTGTATTGAACTGATACTTAAAACATGAGCTAGTATTTAGTAGTGTGTATTGAATTGATACTTAAAACAAGAGCTAGTATTTAGTAGTGTGTATTGAACTGATACTTAAAAAATAAGCTTGTATTTAGTGGTGTGTATTGAATTGATACTTAAAACAAGAGCTAGAATTTAGTAGTGTGTATTGAATTGATACTTAAAACAAGAGCTAGTATTTAGTAGTGTGTATTGAATTGATACTTAAAACAAGAGCTAGTATTTAGTAGTGTGTATTGAATTGATACTTAGAACAAGAGCTAGTATTTAGTAGTGTGTATTAAACTGATACTTAAAACATAAGCTAGTATTTAGTGGTGTGTATTGAATTGATACTTAAAACAAGAGCTAGTATTTAGTAGTGTGTATTGAATTGATACTTAAAACAAGAGCTAGTATTTAGTAGTCTGTGTTGAACTGATACTTAAAACATGAGCTAGTAATTAGTAGTGTGTATTGAATTGATACTTAAAACAAGAACTAGTATTTAGTAGTGTGTATTGAACTGGTACTTAAAACATGAGCTAGTATTTAGTAGTATGTATTGAACTAATACTTAAAACATGAGCTAGTATTTAGTAGTGTGTATTGAATTGATACCTAAAATAAGAGATAGTATTTAGTAGTGTGTATTAAATTGATACTTAAAACAAGAGCTAGTATTTAGTAGTGTGTATTGAATTGATACTTAAAACAAGAGTTAGTATTTAGTAGTGTGTATTGAACTGATACTTAAAACATGAGCTAGTATTTAGTAGTGTGTATTGAACTGATACTTAAAACATGAGCTAGTATTTAGTAGTGTGTATTGAATTGATACTTAAAACAAGAGCTAGTATTTAGTAGTGTGTATTGAACTGATACTTAAAACATAAGCTAGAATTAAGTAGTGTGTATTGAATTGATACTTAAAACAAGAGCTAGTATTTAGTAGTGTGTATTAACTTGATACTTAAAACATAAGCTAGTATTTAGTAGTGTGTATTGAATTGATACTTAAAACAAGAGCTAGTATTTAGTAGTGTGTATTGAACTGATACTTAAAACATAAGCTCGTATTTAGTAGTGTGTATTGAATTGATACTTAAAACAAGAGCTAGTATTTAGTAGTGTGTATTGAATTGATACTTAAAACAAGAGCTAGTATTTAGTAGTGTGTATTCAATTGATACTTAAAACAAGAGCTAGTATTTAGTAGTGTATTGAATTGATACTTGAAACAAGAGCTAGTATTTAGAGTGTGTATTGAACGGATACTTAAAACATGAGTTAGTATTTAGTAGTGTGTATTGACCTGATACTTAAAACATGAGCTAGTATTTAGTAGTGTGTATTGAATTGATACTTAAAACAAGAGCTAGTATTTAGTAGTGTGTATTGAACTGATACTTAAAATATAAGCTAGTATTTAGTGGTGTGTATTGAATTGATACTTAATACAAGAGCTAGTATTTAGTAGTGTGTATTGAATTGATACTTCAAAACAAGAGCTAGTATTTAGTAGTGTGTATTGAATTGATACTTAAAACAAGAGCTAGTATTTAGTAGTGTGTATTGAATTGATACTTAAAACATGAGCTAGTATTTAGTAGTGTGTATTGAATTGATACTTGAAACAAGAGCTGGTATTTAGTAGTGTGTATTGAACTGATACTTAAAACATGAGTTAGTATTTAGTGGTGTGTATTGAACTGATACTTAAAACATGAGCTAGTATTTAGTAGTGTGTACTGAATTGATACTTAAAACAAGAGCTAGTATTTAGTAGTGTATTGAACTGATACTTAAAACATAAGCTAGTATTTAGTGGTGTGTATTGAATTGATACTTAAAACAAGAGCTAGTATTTAGTAGTGTGTATTGAATTGATACTTAAAACAAGAGCTAGTATTTAGTAGTGTGTATTGAATTGATACTTAAAACAAGAGCTAGTATTTAGTAGTGTGTATTGAATTGATACTTGAAACAAGAGCTAGTATTTAGTAGTGTGTATTGAACTGATACTTAAAACATGAGTAAGTATTTAGTAGTGTGTATTGAACTGATACTTAAAACATGAGCTAGTATTTAGTAGTGTGTATTGAATTGATACTTAAAACAAGAGCTAGTATTTAGTAGTGTGTATTGAACTGATACTTAAAAAATAAGCTTGTATTTAGTGGTGTGTATTGAATTGATACTTAAAACAAGAGCTAGAATTTAGTAGTGTGTATTGAATTGATACTTAAAACAAGAGCTAGTATTTAGTAGTGTGTATTGAATTGATACTTAAAACAAGAGCTAGTATTTAGTAGTGTGTATTGAATTGATACTTAGAACAAGAGCTAGTATTTAGTAGTGTGTATTAAACTGATACTTAAAACATAAGCTAGTATTTAGTGGTGTGTATTGAATTGATACTTAAAACAAGAGCTAGTATTTAGTAGTGTGTATTGAATTGATACTTAAAGCATGAGTTAGTATTTAGTAGTGTGTATTGAATTGATACTTAAAACAAGAGCTAGTATTTAGTAGTGTGTATTGAACTGATACTTAAAACATAAGCTAGTATTTAGTGGTGTGTATTGAATTGATACTTAAAACAAGAGCTAGTATTTAGTAGTGTGTATTGAATTGATACTTAAAACAAGAGCTAGTATTTAGTAGTGTGTATTGAATTGATACTTAAAACAAGAGTTAGTATTTAGTAGTGTGTATTGAATTGATACTTAAAACATGAGCTAGTATTTAGTAGTGTGTATTGAATTGATACTTGAAACAAGAGCTAGTACTTAGTAGTGTGTATTGAACTGATACTTAAAACATGAGTTAGTATTTAGTAGTGTGTATTGAACTGATACTTAAAACATGAGCTAGTATTTAGTAGTGTGTATTGAATTGATACTTAAAACAAGAGCTAGTATTTAGTAGTGTGTATTGAACTGATACTTAAAACATAAGCTAGTATTTAGTGGTGTGTGATTGAATTGATACTTAAAACAAGAGCTAGTATTTAGTAGTGTGTATTGAATTGATACTTAAAACAAGAGCTAGTATTTAGTAGTGTGTATTGAATTGATACTTAAAACAAGAGCTAGTATTTAGTAGTGTGTATTGAATTGATACTTAAAACAAGAGCTAGTATTTAGTAGTGTGTATTGAACTGATACTTAAAACATAAGCTAGTATTTAGTGGTGTGTATTGAATTGATACTTAAAACAAGAGCTAGTATTTAGTAGTGTGTATTGAATTGATACTTAAAACATGAGTTAGTATTTAGTAGTGTGTATTGAATTGATACTTAAAACAAGAGCTAGTATTTAGTAGTGTGTATTGAATTGATACTTAAAACATGAGCTAGTATTTAGTAGTGTGTATTGAATTGATACTTAAAACAAAGCTAGTATTTAGTAGTGTGTATTGAACTGATACTTAAAACATGAGTTAGTATTTAGTAGTGTGTATTGAACTGATACTTAAAACATGAGCTAGTATTTAGTAGTGTGTATTGAACTGATACTTAAAACATGAGCTAGTATTTAGTAGTGTGTATTGAATTGATACTTAAAACAAGAGCTAGTATTTAGTAGTGTGTATTGAATTGATACTTAAAACAAGAGCTAGTATTTAGTAGTCTGTGTTGAACTGATACTTAAAACATGAGCTAGTAATTAGTAGTGTGTATTGAATTGATACTTAAAACAAGAACTAGTATTTAGTAGTGTGTATTGAACTGGTACTTAAAACATGAGCTAGTATTTAGTAGTATGTATTGAACTAATACTTAAAACATGAGCTAGTATTTAGTAGTGTGTATTGAATTGATACCTAAAATAAGAGTTAGTATTTAGTAGTGTGTATTAAATTGATACTTAAAACAAGAGCTAGTATTTAGTAGTGTGTATTGAATTGATACTTAAAACAAGAGTTAGTATTTAGTAGTGTGTATTGAACTGATACTTAAAACATGAGCTAGTATTTAGTAGTGTGTATTGAACTGATACTTAAAACATGAGCTAGTATTTAGTAGTGTGTATTGAATTGATACTTAAAACAAGAGCTAGTATTTAGTAGTGTGTATTGAACTGATACTTAAAACATAAGCTAGTATTTAGTAGTGTGTATTGAACTGATACTTAAAACATAAGCTAGTATTTAGTAGTGTGTATTGAATTGATACTTAAAACAAGAGCTAGTATTTAGTAGTGTGTATTGAACTGATACTTAAAACATAAGCTAGTATTTAGTGGTGTGTATTGAATTGATACTTAAAACAAGAGCTGGTATTTAGTAGTGTGTATTGAACTGATACTTAAAACATGAGTTAGTATTTAGTAGTGTGTATTGAATTGATACTTAAAACAAGAGCTAGTATTTAGTAGTGTGTATTGAATTGATACTTAAAACAAGAGCTAGTATTTAGTAGTGTGTATTGAATTGATACTTGAAACAAGAGCTAGTATTTAGTAGTGTGTATTGAACGGATACTTAAAACATGAGTTAGTATTTAGTAGTGTGTATTGAACTGATACTTAAAACATGAGCTAGTATTTAGTAGTGTGTATTGAATTGATACTTAAAACAAGAGCTAGTATTTAGTAGTGTGTATTGAACTGATACTTAAAATATAAGCTAGTATTTAGTGGTGTGTATTGAATTGATACTTAAAACAAGAGCTAGTATTTAGTAGTGTGTATTGAATTGATACTTAAAACAAGAGCTAGTATTTAGTAGTGTGTATTGAATTGATACTTAAAACAAGAGCTAGTATTTAGTAGTGTGTATTGAATTGATACTTAAAACATGAGCTAGTATTTAGTAGTGTGTATTGAATTGATACTTGAAACAAGAGCTAGTATTTAGTAAAGTGTATTGAACTGATACTTAAAACATGAGTTAGTATTTAGTAGTGTGTATTGAACTGATACTTAAAACATGAGCTAGTATTTAGTAGTGTGTATTGAATTGATACTTAAAACAAGAGCTAGTATTTAGTAGTGTGTATTGAACTGATACTTAAAACATAAGCTAGTATTTAGTGGTGTGTATTGAATTGATACTTAAAACAAGAGCTAGTATTTAGTAGTGTGTATTGAATTGATACTTAAAACAAGAGCTAGTATTTAGTAGTGTGTATTGAATTGATACTTAAAACAAGAGCTAGTATTTAGTAGTGTGTATTGAATTGATACTTAAAAAATGAGCTAGTATTTAGTAGTGTGTACTGAATTGATACTTAAAACAAGAGCTAGTATTTAGTAGTGTGTATTGAACTGATACTTAAAACATGAGCTAGTATTTAGTAGTGTGTATTGAATTGATACTTGAAACAAGAGCTAGTATTTAGTAGTGTGTATTGAACTGATACTTAAAACATGAGTTAGTATTTAGTAGTGTGTATTGAACTGATACTTAAAACATGAGCTAGTATTTAGTAGTGTGTATTGAACTGATACTTAAAACAAGAGCTAGTATTTAGTAGTGTGTATTGAACTGGTACCAGTAAAATGAGGACATCATTCAAACGCTTTTACTAGTTTGGTGTGTCCCCCCACATGAGCTAAATTAAACCATAACCCTGAAGTGACAATAACCTCTAGTAAAAAATAAAATGAAGATAGAAGAATTACAGTTAAATACAACCGAACATTCAATTTCAACTATATTTAAAATCGTTCGCAGAACTTTATATTAAAACCTAAGTTGTCAAATCTAAGCCTGTCTCTCAAAGTTCAAACAAACGATTTATTTCTCTAATAAAAACACCAGTCAACTTATACAAATTAAGAGCTCAAATTAAAAACAAACACTGTTGCAAAGTGTTATAATAACTATTAAAAACTATCTAATAATTTTAATTCTCTGGCCAGATTTTTTTAAAGGGGCTATCCTGACTAAAATTAAATACGCAAAAAAAGAATCCAGTCTTGCACATAAAACGCACCTCACAGCTAACCCCGATTCACTAATAGAAAATTAGCTTCTTTTTTCTCAACATCAGATGATATCCTCTCAGCAAGGAAGTCGGTTATTTGCCAAATAATGAATCAATGTCTTTCAGACCCTCAAAATTCAGAAAGTAAAATAATTACATAACCAACTCTTTGCATCCAAACTGAAAACACCGAAAAACATTATAAATTTGAAAATAAATAACATCTTGAGTAAGGGGATAATAGGTACACAGTATCTTCCCGTGCTACAGTAGCAGCAATGAAAACATTGACTGACATACATTATGTATTATACTTGTACACCTATCAACCAATACTAAATGAAAGGTCGAAAAGAAGCATTATTAAAAATCATATTACGGAATTGAGTTAAGGAAGCTCTAGCCGTCCCTAATTTAGCAGTGTAAGACTAGAGGGAAGGCAGCTAGTCATCACCACCCACCGCCAATTCGGACTACTCTTTTGCCAACGAAGAGTGGGTTGATCGTCACATCATAACGCTTCCACGGCTGAAAGGACGAGCATGTTTGGAGTAAATGAGATTCGAACCCACGACCCTCAGCTTACGAGGTGAGTGTCTTAACCACCTGGCCATACCGGGCCTCAACTGATGTATATATATATATATATATAATAACAAATTTTTATTAAATGTAAAAGTCACTAAACTCAAAGAACAAATACAAATTATTATATGTTAAGCGATAATAAAAGTTTTGCTAAAGGAATGTACATATTTATTCATTTAGTGAAAAATTTGTCGATAAAGTCTTTGAAATATATGCTACACATCAAAATTTAGAAGATAAAATTTGTAGTTTTTGTGTTTAATTCAATCACACAGATTGATCGAATTTATCTTTGGTACTATACTTTATCAATTTTTTTATGTGAAAAAATTCATTTCAAGAGTTACACTAATATGTTATTTCTTAAAACTTAAGCTATATCTCACTGCTAAATTTTAATTTTAAGTGTTATGTTACAATATTTCAGCTCACTACAAATGTTAAGACTTACTTCAAGCCTATATTAAAAACTATATCTCAAAATTTACGTTTTACTAGTATGATGTTTTGAACTTCAGAAAGTAAATGTTACAGTTTTTTTTCCAAGAGTTCAGTAAAAAGGACTAAAAAAAAGGGAGTGTTTTCTTTCTTAACAGTCTGTGTTTTCCATGTTGCTTCGCCCCTCGGATGCCCAGCAATAAGATTTGTTTGTTTGTTTCATTTTTGAATTTCGCGCAAATCTACACGAGGGTTATCTGCGTTAGTCGTCCCTAATTTAGCAGCGTAAGACTAGAGGGAAGGCAGCTAGTCATCACCACTCACCGCCAACTTTTTTATCAACGAAACAGTGGGATTGATCGTTACATTATAACGCCCCTACAACTGAAAGGGCGAGTATATTTGGTGTGACGGGGATTCGAACCCACGGCCCTCAGATTAGAAGTTGAGTGTCTTAACCCCCTGGCCATGCCGAGCCTGGTAATATTTGAAGGCTTTTATCGTTAAAATTCGTGTTTTAATGTCTACGGTGAGCAACGAACAGTTAACCTATTGCGTATCTTTGCGCTTAAATACAAACAAACAAGTTTTACAATTTGGAGAAGCAGTTTCCAAATGTGAAATAACAACAGGCAATCTTAGCTACCGTTTTTAGTGGATGTATGAAAATAGACGAGATAGTATAACAAGAAATAAAAGTTTAGTTTGAATTTCGTGCAAAGCTACACGAGGGCTATCTGCGCTAACAATGACAGACGGACGGCTTCACTAACCAGAAGTATATTCCATTTGCCATTACACTCCATCCGCTCCATTTTCCATAACATAACTAGTGTAATAAAGACAATAGATAATAAGTAATTTGGCGATTGTGCAATATTATTGATTTTATAAAAGTCCCCCACTATGTCTGCGGACTTACAACGCTAAAACCCGGGTTTCAATCCTCGTGATGGGCAGAGCACAGATAGCCCATTGTGTAGCTTTGTATTAATTACAAACAATAACAAAAATTTCAAAAATAATTTCATGTACGTTACCGAATGTATTATATCAATAATCGTCAAATCAAAAAGTAAAAGACTGTTAAATGATTTATTTATTTATTATTTGTGGTTTAGGAAGTAGTTTATTAGGCCTAAAAGTATTGACAACGTATAAAATAGTGGAGTTTCTTATCCTTTATAATAATTTTACTGTAAGATATAAATATTTTTTTCTAGATAAAAATATTTTTATGTATTTTGAAATAAGTTTTTGGACAGCTTTGAGCTCAGCACTTACTGTGGTAACATTTTCTACAACAGCATCTCTCCTGTCAACCCAAAAAAGGTAGATGTGATTTTAGTATTGGAATTGAAATGGTGATTTTTTCGCGCCATTTATTTTCCTAGTATTTGAACAATAAATTCCTCCAGCTAACTTATATTAATCTTTTTCATGCGTTTGGCTGATTGAATTTTAGTGAATACAAAGCTGCGATTTTAAAAAAATAAAAATATTTAAAACTTTCTTTGGACTACTATTTTACCACTAAATAGTGGGATTAACCTTCACATTATAACATCCCACAGCTGAAAAAGCAAGCATGTTTGGTGTGATGAGGATTTGAACTCAGGACGCTCGGATTATGAGTCGAGTGCCTTAACCATTTGGCTATGCTGGGCATCGTAAGGAATAACGAAAATAAATGATTTTTATAAAGAAGACCAAATATTATATATTCTACAAGTCGTGGCTAGATCTCTCTTGTAAAAAATGTACTATTATCAAATTGAACATTTTTTCACTCCTGGTTAACTATTTGTGAGACATTACAACACGAACGTTGAAACTACCGTTAATATTACATTTAACTGGAATGATGACGTTTTATTTAGTCTGAAACCAAAGAACGTCACATGCAAATAACGATATTCGGCGGCGTTCGATTCTCTTTGTTTGAAACTTTTATGTTTTTCTTTTTTACTGCCTAGCATCCATTTCACATTATTTAGGATATCAAACTTTCGACATAACTTCATGTGTCCAGCCATCAATCACATTATAGCACTAACTTTTGTGACACGTGTTATGTCTTCCATTTTTATCTGAAATTTTCAGAATTCCATTTTCCTATTGCGTGGGCCCGGCATGGCCAAGCGCGTACGGCGCGCGACTCGTAATCCGAGGGTCGCGGGTTCGCGCCCGAGTCGCGCCAAACATGCTCGCCCTCCCAGCCGTGGGGGCGTTATAATGTGACGGTCAATCCCACTTTTCGTTGGTAAAATAGTAGCCCAAGAGTTGGCGGTGGGTGGTGATGACTAGTTGCCTTCCCTCTAGTCTTACACTGCTAAATTAGGGACGGCTAGCACAGATAGCCCTCGAGTAGCTTTGTGCGAAATTCCAAAACAAACAAACCTATTGCGTGAAACAAAAAAGATAACAAAAACATATATTTTATTGTAAAATATTAATCTTCTGTAAAACAAAAGATTAAACGATGTTTTTTACCATTTAATTTTAAATAATCGTTCATAGAATTTCTTACATAACATTCTGTCTCCTCCCATACAATTGTTTTTTTAAAAATAAAGACTGATTAACTCCACTCTTGTTTTCTAATATTTATTACAATGTATACAAAGTTAATAAAGAAAATAATATTTCTTGTATTAATCTGTATATAACGAACTATTTTTCAATAACTTATTGGAACTAATATTTTACCACATAAGTCTCAAAATTGTAAATGTTAATACAAATTTTACACACTTGTTATGAAGCCTGCGGTTCTGGTTACTATTCACGTCATGTTATTATTTTTTACTGTTTACTTTTGCCTCATCATTCTCACAGACATTTTTAGCTTATATTTTATATTAATTTTTACCGTTCCTAACAGTAACTTTCAAATATTGCATCTTTATTTCTTATATTTGTTTTTTAAATTAAAGTTCTGTATCTTTTAACCCCGTCAGCAACACGAGTGTTCCTTGGGAATGTGAGAAGAATGACCAGGATGGTCCAGGAAGATCTTGTCGTTCAAAGATTCTTCAACAACAAACAACGACTGGTTTTTAACAATCTGTAAATATCAATATTGCGGTCAGCTATTGTTACAAGAAGTTTGCTTACTAACAAAGATGTAAATAATAGGAAATAATCAAAACAACAATGAAAACGTAATTAAAGAGAAATGATTAAATTATTGAGTGAAATAAGTTATGATTACAAATATAACGTCATATTTCTATTGAAAGTTTAAACAATAATATATGATAAGTACAGCTTAGAGGTCAACCGCACATTAACTATCTTATGGAAGTACCATCACTTTTGGATATACACTTTGTTACTCTGATGACGCAAGCTGACACTCTCTTAATGTTTTCTTAGATTACAAAGAATTTCAGGCATCTAGTGAAGGACTGCTTACAATAATTTCACCCTATAATTCTTTTATTTTAATTTGGATTACTGAATAAATACGTTTCACTTTATTTTTAAGAAACTGGGCGCAATAAACACTCATATAGAAGTTAGTGGATACAAAACTAGGAACACAAACCTCTGATACTAGACATTTTGTTGCATTCTCAATGTTAATGTTATCTTTAGCTGATGTTAGGTACCAACCAATAAATCCATTGTCTTGACAAAACTCCTCCATCAGAGAAGGGTCGTTCACCACTCCTTCTTTGAGCATGTCACACTAAAATATTGCAATAATAAAACTGCAAAATCTGCATACTGAATAGAAATATTCATGTCTGATGGTCTATAGAGGGATATTTGAAAGATATTTTTTTTAGGGTATCATAAATAATAAATTTATTAATGAATCTGTAAGCCTTATTTACTGGGAAAAGTAAAGAGAAATGTATCGCAATTACAAAATTAACACTTAAGCACCACGTTTGAAGTTAATAAGATCTATTTCGTAAAACCATTTAGTCAATAACTGTTATATTGAAATATACCTTGTTTGGTAACATTAAAATACAACAGTTCACAAATAACACTTTTTAATAATAAAATATGTAGTAATTTAAAGTTAACATTTTTTTGAATTAAAAAGTTCCTTATTTAAATCCAAACAAGTTACTGTAATACTTGATATTGTTACTTTGGTTGGTGTTTAGCACAATGCTACGAGAGGATATCTGTGCTCTGCCCACTACTGGTAACGAAACCTTATTTATAAAGTATTAAGTTTACAGATTTATCATCGAGCCACTGATGGAGATGCTTGTTAAGAAAAGAAAGCATAAAAATAGTAATAGATTTACCCTTGTGATGGTTAACTAATAAACATAATACGCCAGTTAAAATCATATTGGTTCATTATTGTACAAATAAAGACATTTTACTACATGTTTCAGGGTTGATGATGACCCGAACAAATGTATCCGAAACATGCAGTAAAATCATAATAAAAAATGTGGTTTTAATGTTGCATTAATTATATTAAAAGACAATATTTCGTACGTTTACCTTGTTTGCTAATAGAACACACGGTACGATACTTCCATCTGGTAAACGGACCTTGCTGTCCAGGTCGTTTTTCCATTTCAAGACAGCATTAAACGTTTCCGTTCTTGTAACGTCAAAAACAATAAAAGCTCCGACTGCTTCTTTGTAATAAACTCTTGTCATATTGCCAAACCTTTCTTGTCCTTTACAGAAACAGAACGATTCGTGTTATGTCGAACTGATTTACCATTCTAGTTTCCAATAATTGATGCCTTTAACAGTTGAAATCAAACAGGTATTTTATCTAAAGTGGTCATAAGTCTATTGATACAACTGAATCGAACCTCATTTGTAATGTACAAACTTAGATGTAAACAATTGTATTTATTTTTGCAACATTTTGGAAGATAATATTTCTTTAACTTGAATTTACTTTCTGTATTTTCAAAATTATGGTTTGTTTCACTCAATATCAAACTTCCTGCGATTTTAAATACCTTCTCATTCCTAGTATTAGAATTATTTTTCAAAATATACATTATGATATTAAGTAACTAATCGAACAACGCATCACAAAACAATTATAAAATACTCTTTTTGTCTTTACAGCTGTATATTAATGTATACAGTAATTACAAAATACTATTTTTGTCCTTAAGGCAGTGTATCAATGTATAAAGTAATTATAAAATACTGTTTTTGTTCTTACAACTGTGTATTAATGTATACAGTAATTACAAAATACTACTTTTTGTCCTTACAGCAGTATATCAATGTTTTCAACTTCTTATTTCCTTATTTGGTGATGTACTATGTAATGTCTTAAAATAGAATTACAATGACAAAATTAAAGCTCACCTGCGATATCCCATAACTGAAGTCGTATCAAAGTGTTAGAATCCCAGTTGAGAACCTTTAGAGCAAAATCCACTCCGATCTATTATACAAATGCCATGAAAAAAAACACTTCCAAAATTGTGTTTATTTATCTCCACAGAGATTTGTTTTGACATTACCGTAGTATTGGCATCATTGTACAAAACATTATATTAAAACGATTTTGAATATGTAATTAACAAATTGCAAGACAACTATAGCCTATAAAAGATTGCGGTGAAATGCAACTAATGTACCTGAACTACAGTTTGATTTTCTTTAATATTGATGACACCGAAGCTTGATCACTTTTGAGAAGGATACGTAACAACCCTTTTCAAAGTAAAATATTTATACATTCAGATCACAGAAATACGTTCAGATTGAGGATTTTAAAATTTCAGATCATGGTACACCCCTTTTACTTAACTGCATTGGAAAACAAAGTGATATGGATCAACTCTAGAAAGATAGCTGTAACGAGTCGTACTTTAATTGTGGCAAACACAAGATGGCGTTTTGTAACAGTTGAGGATTCACTAACACTGAGGTCGGTGGCAAAAGCTTTCCATGTGCCACAAGCAACAGTCAATAGTGCATAACACAAACAAGAAAACAAATTCCTTCTGTGAAAGAGCGACACAATTACATGTGCACGACGCATACATTCAACCATCATATACCTCAAGCAGCTTATGAATGAAGCGGATTTCATGCTATTCTATTCGAACAGGTGACATGCCGGTCAAGTCGTTGGACGCAAAACCTGTGCGATTGGACTGTTAAAACGGACTCTAAAGAAACAGTCTTACTTGTACATAAGTAGGTCCCAACCGCTAGTTTAAAGGAGATTTCAGTTGGATCACGAGACGGTTGAAGAAATGTGTATATTTTAAGCCCGTTAATGATTTCTCCAAGCCTGTTTCCTTGGCTGTGGTTTCGCTAGATAGTAGGTAGGAACAGTGGGAATCTCGTTAATCCATTCTGCGCGTCACTAATTAGATGACGAGGCATTTGGCTATCGATATTATACAATTACCCAATTTTACGTCAGGGTAGACGATATCGACAGATGCCGATAGTTAAAGCGCAAGGGATTACGACTTACGAGTTCGTTGATGTGTTGCGGGTGGTATTTGCCTTACCAGGCGAGGTGTGCTTCATTATTCGCCTTCCATAATACATCTAGGATGTACAGCATCGTACATCGGCACAAGAACTCTTCAAAATATTTTGATCTTATATCCAGGTCCACCAGTACTTCCGTGTTTCTAGGATACCAGGCACCGCGGGCACCAATTGGTAAACCGTGGAAAACAATAGAAGTTGCACCAGTTACATCTTTAATTTGTGGTGCAAGCTCTTCATAGCGGGCGACCTTGGAATTTTATGCTTCCTCTAGGGAGCTATACATGAGTTCATATCGGGCCGTCACATCAACAACCACTGCTTTATCCTCACAGTGGAAGATCAGATCCGGTCTCCGACGTTCACCATTGCCTGTCTCAATGGTGGGTTCTTTGAGTACTTTCCACCCTTTACTTACACATTCGTTTACTAAATGGTCACAGATCTTATTGTGACGCCGTGTCCTCATAGATTTTAATTTAGGACATTGACCACAAAGATGACATATGGTCTCTCTCGGGGCAGAGCAACCCCGGCATTTAGCAGCTTCTTTGCTCGTACTCAAATTCCCTCGACTGAGGGATTCCCGTGTGGGATATACATTTGCCCTCAGAGCAAGACACTTCACCCAGTGGTGGTCTTTCATTCCCACTAGTTTAGGTAACCAGTGGTTGGCAGATCTTGAGCCTTTGAAGAGACTTACACCGTGCCCTTGCAGGGCAAGACCTTCCCAGCGCTTCCTTTCCATATCTCTCCAATTAGAATGATATGTTCCAGAAGTCTGTTCGGGCTTGGGGATCGGAAGTCCCGCTTTTAAGGCGATTCCTTGGATGTTTTCAAGTAAGTTATCAGTTTTGGCTATCTGAGCTATAATTTTGTCCATTGAATGGACATGTCTTAATCCTGTCTTGATCTTAAGCGTTGGAACCAGAGATTCCAACTTGACAAGTGCTAAGCCACTGTCTTTGTAACGGGAATAAAGTAACCCGTCGGCCGTGCAAGGCGGAAGATGACACCAGCTCTTTACGGCCTTTTTAATTAAGTTATCCAGATCTCTTAACATTTTACCACTCGACTCACCCAATTCGAGTTGGTGAAGGAGCCGGGGTACCGCAAATCTGTTGAGAATTTCAACACGTTGGTGTGGTTTTAGGGTTAACTTTGAGATGTTATCTATCCATTTCTCGAGAAGAGGAATTACAGGCTCGCTGTATACCCCGGTTCATGGACAGACATTGGCCCCTAAATAACGGTATGATTGTTCGGGTCCGATCATCGGGAGTTTATCGCCGTTAACTGTCCATGGTGGACAGTTGTTGACGGTAAAGGTCTTATTGGACCCCCTAATCAGCATTCCGGCACTCTTTGAGATGTTTAAGGAGAGGCCGTTACCCGAACAGTATTCGTTTACGATGTTTAACATCTCCTGGAAGCTAGCATGGTCTTTAGCCAGCACTGCCATATCATCGGCATATGCCAGGGTAGAAACTGGATCCAGCTTCTTGTCTAGCGATACGCCTCGGCCAACCTCTTCAAGCTTACGGATGAGAGGATTCAGGGCAATGTTAAATAAAATTGGAGACATGGGGTCCTCTTGTTTCACGCCTCGGAAGAGGCGAATAGGTTTGGTATGTTGAATACCAATCCGGAACGTCGTTGTACCATCTTGATACATGTCCTCCACAAGACGGACGAAATGTGGATGAACATGAAATCTAGCAAGGCTGGCAAGAAGATGTTGGTGGCCAACCGTGTCAAAAGCTTTGCACAGGTCTAGAAAGGCCATAGCCAGAGTCCCATGTCGCTTGGCTCTCCTCATGATGGAACGGAGCAGAAAGACGTTGTCTCTGCAACCCGCTTGAGGAATGAAACCACGCTGTCTGGGATTTATATGCACGGCCTGCTCGAGGCGACGGGTCATAATCCTGGAATATAGCCTAAGCACGATAGAAGATATCGTGATAAGCCGCCAGTTTTTGACCTCGTGCAGTTTACTCGATCCTTTCGGAAGGAGCACCGACTTATTGACCTTCATGCATCCTGGGATGCGGCCTGTGAATAACCATATGTTGAACAGACTTGCCAAGGAGGCGTCCATACCAAACTTAAGGCGGTAGAGCAAGAACGGAAGAGTGATGTTATCGGGACCAGGGGCCCCTCTCTTCATGCCTCGAAGTGCTATCCTCACTTCGTCAGATGTTATCGGTTCCAGAATATGAGTGTTGTCTGCCCTGGGTAGAAATGGACAGTCGTCAAAATTGACGTTATTATTCGCAACACCGTAGACCTGATCGTAATGGTCTTTCACCTGATTTTACTAAGGGGACATGTAACAGCATCCCGGCCGTCTAATATCTTCTTAGCTAGGCGTTGACGTTCGAAATCGAACATCCGCTGGAACCGTTTGAAACGTTCTACCCTGTGGAGCCGCCTCTTTTATGGCCTTCGAGCAGGATTAATGACTTTAAGAGCCTGCGTCGAAGATATCTCGTTTCTCCATGACGTCTGTGAATGGGTGAGCTCGTCGATCCATTGTTTGGTCACAACTTCAACCTCCTGCCAGGTTGCCTCGTCGGGTCCCTTCTGATCTCTCGGCTGACATATGTACGAACAGAATTTAGAGTTCAGGTCGGGGATTGAGCTGAATCCCAATTGAGCTCCTCATACTGAACGACGTCAACAGGATCTCCACGACTCTGGATGGTGTGTGAAGCAGTGCAGACGGGCGGTTGTTGTTTATTAAGATCTCGGCGTTTGTCAGAGATCTGTTTTGGAGTTTTGCCAGGTAGATGTTCTGCACAGAGAACATTGATGTCCTTTTGGCCCGAGTATACTACTACCATCTCTCGGAAGGTTCGTATTTCTTCCTCGGACCAGACTACCTGGTGGGGGCGCTCCGACGGCGTCCGAACTCCAGTCATTTGAATGCGCTCGGCATTCCGGATCCTTGGATGTTTATGTCTCTTATGCTGAGACAGCCCTGATTTGGTTTTAAATTTCAGGCCGCAGACTTCGCAGCCGAAGCTGGAAGACTGGGTGGCGAACGCTACGAAACGCCGGTTTGGACATTTCGGTACATGACATGCGATAGCATGATGGTGGCTATCGTCTTTTCCACAATATTTACATCGTGCCTACGCCACCGAGTTATGTGCATTTGCCAGATGGTCTGCAAATTTAGGAATAGCCGTAAACTCGAGTAAACACAGGTCACAAGCCATAAGTTTATTCTTTATAGGTAGGTTCACAAACACTGTTGTGCCCACCCTTTCGGTTGTCAGTTCTGTTTTGTCATTGTTCGGAAAATCTGTCTCTGATTTAAGCCGTCCACCTCTGTGGTTCGGCAGTTCAATGTTTTTCTTTCCTCGTGTCCAGAGGAATTATAACTTTGGCCGTCCACCTCAGTGGTTCGGCATCTGCCTCCGGTGGCAGTTTGTCTAGTTGCAGCACAATCACCTTGGATATATGATTGGTTGTTGGAATAGGTTTCATTCAATACCTCTATTCCGGATGTTAGGCTATCCTTTCTCACGTTGCCGGGGAATCGTTCGTAAGCTACCATCACCGGGTGGTGCCAAGTAGCTCGGGTTTGGCCGTCGTCCTGGCACCCCACGAACGCCAAACCATCGCTTTTATCATAATAATTTCTTTCCATATTTAAAATAACCAGCTCTGATGTAGGGTAGGTCAGTCCCTACAAAATGCTAATACAGGGTAGAGCTGCAACCTCCTACCGGGTACCCAGATAGCTAGCGAGTTCGGTGAGTCCTCGCCACGGTTTAAAAGGTTTTCCTTCCTTTGTCTGGAGCTGACTGCCCCTGCCTTTGGACATATGATGGTCGGCGAGCTCATCATACGGGTTTTTAGTGTTTTCCTTCACGTGTGGAGGATTCAGTTACAGGTCACCCTGTATCCAGCCACACCGCTGGGAGGTACCTCCATGGACAGTGCATCGGCAATGTTCTACGACTTCTTAAGTAGACGAGGCATTTCTATTGAGAGAGTCATAGTTACTCCCGCAGTTTACCCGCGCTTGGTTGAATTTCTTCACTTTGACTAAAGCACAATATTTTAATGTTTCATGACATTGCGTGAATTGGTCAGTAAAATTTTTGGATCAAAACTAGCAGTTATGTGAGCATCAAAGATGAGAGGTGGACTCAGACTTGATAGCCTTAAGACAGAGTCTTTTAAAAGAGAAGTTATAGCGATGTGTTCAAGATGCACGGTAGTCAGAGAGAAAGTGACCGGACGTGGCAACGTGGTTAGGCTCCAAAATATTTGAATATGCTTTACTTATTCTCTTGGTTGACACAAGTTTGACACATTACTACCAGATAATGTGAACAAAGTTTTTTTTTTTTTTGTTACTGCTAGTAAACAAAATTGCAGATATTTTATACCAACGAAAAGCAAGTGTTACATTTAACCTCATAATGGATAAATAAAATTAATAATGAATTTCACGAACAGTTAAAAATGCGAACTTTCTGTTTGTGAACTTTATGTTAGTAATTACATAACAAAAATGATACTAATTGCATAATAACGATTGTTATTATAACAAACAAAATAATTAAAACTTTACTGCTATGTGTTACTTTTACTTAGTAGCTCAGTTTGCGAAAAGGCAAACTTGTTTGAAAAATCTTGTAGAGTACAGTAGAAACAACAAACTAAAGTTGGAAAGTGGTATCGAATCTCGTGAGCATTTCAATCTGACTTTTGTCTATTAGCAAACAACTGATTTAATGTTAATGTGCTCATTTAATGACTGATGTCACTTCATAAGAAAACACCGAGTCGAGAAACCTAAGAATGTAATTCTATACCGGAAAACGTCGTTAAGAAAGTTCTAGAAAATTGGGACTGAAATTACAAATAAGATATTGGTCAACGATATACTATAAACTCAAAAATGGTGATATAGGTGATACAGATGAACAAAAACTTGTGATACATGATATTTTTCAGGAAGGATACCGTGGCTCTGTATTGTTGGGAGAAGAAGTTGTGAACGTATCGTTTAATAATGCTGGTTTTTCCTGTTCCCAGTTCTCCGATCACTAAAACTTTGTACAAATGTTCGTTGGTTTCAGCAATACACATCTGCAAAACAGCAAAAACGAATTAATACCTGTGCTTAAAACTACTGTTTAAAAACAATATTATGTTACTGAACATATTATTTCATAAAAAAAATCTTCATTAGATATTTTATTATATTTATAGATAAGTGTTAAAGAAAGAAACACCGGTAAAAATATATAATTTTTTGCATTCATTTCTGGTTTAAATATTACAAGTAATTTAGGAAAACGTGTGTGTTTTTCTTATAGCAAGGTCACATCGGGCTATTTACTGAGCCCACCGAGAGAAATCGAATCGCTGATTTTAGCGTTGTAAATCCATAGACTTACCGCTGTACTAGCGGGGGACATTAGGATTTGGTTTGTTTTGAATTTCGCGCAAAACTACTCGAAGGCTAGCTGCGCCAGCCGTCCCTAATTTAGCAGTGTAAGACTAGAGGGAAGGCAGCTAGTCATCACCACCCACCGCCAACTCTTGGGCTACTTTTTTACCAACGAATAGTTGTATTGATCGTAACATCATAACGCTCCCACGACTGAAAGGGCAAGCATGTTTGGTGCGACCGGGAGTCGAACGCCTTAACACGCTTGGCCATGCCGAGCCCAGGGTATTAGGAAAGAACTGTAAGATTTTAATAAGTTTCCATTTTCGAGATATATAAAACAAAATGTTATAAAGTTTTAAGATGTATCTCTATTTTCCTGGACAGAATAAATTATTTTCAGTTATATATATGAAACTGGTTGACTGCACAAGAACAGCAAAAAGCTGCTATAGTTATTGATATTCAATTCTGAGATTGAATTTAAAAATTTACGTGTTTTTAGCGTGAAAGTGTACAAAACCTAATCTAAACATTTACGTGTTTTTAACGTGAAAGTGCACAAAACCTAATCTAAAAATTTACGTGTTTTTAGCGTGAATGTGTGCAAAACCTAAATATTTTTTATGGGTTTATCTAACACTGATTTATTTAACCATAAATATTTTAAATGTATGTGCTTGAAGCGTGACTTTTCAATGTGGTTGTGTTAAAACAGTGAAAAACATAAGTTATATTTAATGATGACTAATCAAACACCTCGAGGATTATGGAGTAAGACTTGTCTATCACATAACTAAAAATATTTTCTTTTATACTCTATACTTCTGTTGCTTAGATAACTTTTAAACTTATATTCAGTTAACTTATGTGTCTTACACACGGCGATTCTTAGAGGTGTTTAAAGTATGAGATGCCACAAAATTACATTTATTTTTTTATACATTTGCCTTCTCTTTCAGTTGAACGTAAAACATTATTTACACGATGACAAAATACTACACACACCAATATATAGAAAAACAGTTTAGAAAAATGTACTTAGAATTTCTCAGGTAGGACTAACCATTTTTGAAAATATGTATGTATTTTCTTATACCGAAGCTATATTGGGTTATCTGCTGTGTCCAGTGAAGGTTGTCGAATCCCTAATTTTAGCGCTCTAAATCCGAAGACTTACCGCTGTCCCACCGGGAGACTTTTATAAAGTAAGAGCACAAGAAACATACGGCAAGTATGATTTTATTTTTGCACAATTCTACCCGAAACATATTTTATAGTTATCGCTAGGGTTACTCGTAGTTTTTGAGAGCTGGTTGGGCAACTGATGAAGATAGTTATAAATGGGCAATTTTACCCGAAAATAACAGGTATTTAAATATGGGTCTGTCGTAATTCTATGAAGCGCACCTTAAAACTTTAGATAAAGTATTCACATTTATAAGAATGATTGCTTCTTTTTTAATTGCGCGCAAAGCTACACAAGGACTGTTTGCGCTAGCCGTCCCTAATTGAGCAGTTTAAGACTAAAGGGAAGGTAGTTAATCATCACCACCCACCGACAACTAGTAGGCTACTTTTTTTAACAACGAATAGTGGGATTGACCGTCCAATTATAACGCCCCCACACCTGAAGGGCAAACATATTTGTAGCGACAGGGATTTGAACACACGATCCGTGGGTTACGAGTCCAGCACCTTGACCACTTGGCCATCCTGGCATATTTTTTTCTTTATGTTCATTGGCCTTAAGATTTTGGCCAGTAGTGCATGTGCAACCTTGCAGTAGTCCAGACATATTAGCGACAACGCCTTGGTAAATTCTGAAACGTTGACATTCTTACATGATTTTAAGGCATTTTGATTGACTAGGTAATAGTACTGTATTGGTTATAAAGCATGTGAATCTATTCACAATTTCTCAGTTCGATGAACTTGAAAATCTTCATTCTCTTTACATCTGCCTTTTAAATGTTATATTTTATCATTTTTGTTTCTCTGCATTTCTGGACAATATTATATAATGTAACTGTGTGTGTGTGTGTGTGTGCGCTTTTCAAAGAAAAGCCAGATTAGGTCACCTGCTGGGTCAATCGAGGAGAATCGAACCCTTAATTTTAGAGTTGCAAACCTGTAGACTTACCGCCCCGTCTAGCGGGAGACAAATATGGATTTAATTGAATAAAAGTTTTAATACCTATACTAGCTGTTCTGAGATACAAGTATGAATTTAATTTGTATTATATCTTGTTATAACTTATTTTGACAATAGCTATTGGATTTGCACTTACCTTTTCGGAAAGTTACCAGAAATGTTATTTTAATCTTAGGATAAGTGGTGGAAGAAGACAAAAAACCTTTGATAGATTGTTTAGGAAGAGTATTCATGACGAAAGTTTATAGAATGGACGGCAACTGTTACCATCCATCCAGTCTACAAAGTTTCAAAATAAAGAGTCTGTTTGAAGCCATGAAAACAAAGCAATGCTCGATGAAATACTAAACGTCAATGCAGCAGGCATGATGATCATCGTTTCATTTTTAACTCTTCTCTTCCTTATCAGTTCCCTCAACATCTTCAATGTCTGATCTTCCTATGTCAGAGCAATGACATAATTAATTCATGTCTGGCTGATATCGCAAATCAAAAGACTGCTGAAAAGTTTCACAGCCATGTTAGGCTCCTTTCCATATGTCTGTATCTATCAGAGTATTTCAAGTATGGTAAAACAAATTCTTGTACAAAAGCTAAGGGTAAGAATGGTAAACTATTCTCAATGAACTCCCTGAAAGATCCTTCTGCAGCTGCCTGGTTTTGAAAGCGTTTATTGTTCAAAAAGTTGTCAAAGTGCTTGGAAAAATGAAAATCTGTAGGGGAGAAGTCTGGGGAATAAGGTGGATGAGGCAGAACCTCGACTTCTAATTCGTTCAATTTTTGAGCACCATTCTTAACAGGTCTCATAATACCGATTTTGTTGATCTTCAGCAGGTCATGCAAAACCCACTTATCCAACTTTGTCATCTTTACAATCGCACCCAGGTAGTTGGCAATGCTTAATTTGCTTGTGCCTAGCTATTATACAAGCTCACGTACTGTTGTGCGATTGTGCTCACGTACTGTTGTGCGATTGTCTGTTTCAACTGCTTCTCTTAATGTGTTTTCATCTAAGGATGACTTCCTTCCACGACCTTCGTGGACTTCAAGACTTCATATCCATTTCAAAACATTTGGTACCAACGCTGAACTATATGTTCAGTAACAGATCCGTATCCAAACATCTGGTTGATGTTCTGTGTAGTTTCGGTAGCTTTTTGAAGTCGTAGAGGAAAATCAGACGAAAGTAATTTTTGTCCATGCTGCCTTAAGGGTTTCGAAACTTACTCTAAGTAGAGTTCAAATAGCAGACAATTAAGACACCTTGTAAGCGACAAACGTTGGATTGAACCAACCAACAATAAGTTACTCAATATTCAAACTTTGAAATGTCATCGTGAGATTTCAGACATTTATTTCTAGACAACCGAATACGTAAAATTAAATTCTATTAATTGGACTAAACTAAAAATAGTTTTTCATTGAACGAGTAAATAGGCCTCACAAAGCAATAACTAAGTCTACATATTTAAAACAGAAATGAGTCCAGTAACCACTAACAAATTGATTTTCAACAGTAGCTACATAACTCCCTCTTCAAACAAATCACCACTGTACTTCACCGTTGTTCTAAGGTCACTAATTCTCTCTCAGTATATAATTACAAACACGTTATGCCTTACACTGTTAACATTTGTGAAGCATAAATCAAAACATCATGCAGTATAATAAGATGGAATATTTAAATCACAAGACCAGAAGGACATCGTAATAAAGTGTGACCAGGCCATACTTACAAACTACAAGCTCTAGCTGAAAAGAAGCAAGTTATTTTTGTTGTGTGCTTACAATACCATGCAGATGGTTTGTGATTTTATTTCTGTACTACAGGTTATGACCGGTACATATCAATTATGCAGTTGAGAATATTATGATGGACGTGGAACAGTCTAGTTATTAACATATCTTGTAGTATGAAATTGTATTTATTTTTTCCTATTACTTACAACATAAAAATAGTTTACGAGTATTATTAAGCAGTTAACCGTTACTTACGCTCAGTATTTTAACGTTTGTTTTTTTAATTAACACTTTATTTATATATCTAGTTTTTGATAAACCTAATAACATAGTTTTTTATTAATTACGTGTCATGACACCAAATGTTTCACCTGATAAGCTACACTGTTGCGTCATGTTTCATGGTTTTATTAACTGCATGACATGATAAGCTGCGCCACCTGATTGAGGATAAACTCCCCTTTCTGATACATCTTTACTATATGTATGTTTGTTTTGAATTTCGCACAAAGCTACTCGAGGGCTATCTGTGCTAGCCGTTCATAATTTAGCAGTGTAAGACAAGAGGGAAGGCAGCTAGTCATCACCACCCACCGACAACTCTTGGGCTACTCTTTTACCAACGAATAGTGGGATTGACCGTAACATTATAACGCCCCAACGGCTGAAAGGGCGAGCATATTTGGTGCGATGGGGATGCGAACCCGCGACCCTCAGATTACGAGTCGCACGCCTTAACACGCTTGGCCATGCCGGGCTCCTATATGTATGAGTCTAGTTAGTGATATGTGTTGATTAAGAAACATAACTATCAAAGAATAGTCATAAAACAAGCAACAGATAACAGATAACATGTTAAAATATGTTCTGAATTGACAGTCTACATACCCATTCCTCCCAGTAACAGATTAGGAGGGAGAAACGGGGACTGTTCGCAAATTTTCAAAAAACAATAAACAAAATTAAAACTTAAAATATGTCTGACATTAAACCATCTCGTATCGAACTGTACAATGAATAAAACATAATTTAAAAAGAAGAGAAATCTATTCAAAACAGGAAACATTTTATTATAGGCACCTGAAATGGATGTCCCTTTTCCCGGGCGTCATCAACAAAAGACTCATTCAAGCAACAACAACAAGAAAGAGTAATTTGACTACAATTAATAGCTTTTTTCTTGAATTTCATTAGGCAAGCGAATCTGTAAAATGACAGGTAAATCAATAAAAGATAAAAACGAAGAACCCTAATGAATGACATTACTAGATCTAAGCAACGCCTCGAGTACTGCACTAGATTGTATCATCAGACTAAAAGTGGATAAACAGATGATATCTGATCTGTGTATTTGAAAAAAGACAGCGATAGCGGAGTGAGTTAAAAAGTATAATAAGTGAATGAAATATAAAATAAAAGTTAAAACTCTAACCTGTGGAGGCAGATGTAATGATAAAATAAATAAATTACAAAAGGCAAGAAAGTGAAACCAGTTCCGCTGTATTTTTCAATGGTTAAGAAGAGAGAGCTAAACTGTATGGACAGTAAATCTTTTGTATAATTTATGTGACAGATTTACCGTCATATATTTACTTTTGCATATCAGTGATTGTTTAAGTTAAATTTACATTTAGAAACATACGTAACTTATGCTGTTAAAGGTAAATTTTCAACAAATTTATTAATTGCCTTAGAAACTGTAATTTGGTTAGGTATAATTCCTGTGCGGTTTCCATATTTTTAAACACTTTAGTTTTTGAGTAAAAAATGAAACAAAATATGCAGGTCTTCGAACTCAAGTTTCTCTCGGTAGTTCGGCTGTTTCCGTGACGTTTTAAAACAATGACGTAATAGTTGCCAAACACGTTTCGTTGCGCGCCGACCATTTTGTTCCTTTCAGTGCTGGTGTTTTATGTAAATCTATCGGTGTTTTTTTCGAATTACATACCTTGTGAGACTATTTTGTGTTTTGATATTGCTACTTTATGTTTGTTTTATGATAACGTGGTTTATTGCGTTGCTTATGTTTGTATAAAGGGTTTGTTATCGGGCAAAAGCTTCTTTTCGTTTCCGTGCAAGGAGAAGGAACCGGTAAGGTGGCAACAGTGGGTGCGGATGGTCATTAGAAATAACTAAACTCCTTCACACCATGTAAAGCTTTGTCAAGATCACTTTGAACGCTCATGTTTTGTGTCAGATCTCACTGTTTTGATTCCGTGGATTTCAAACCAGGCAGGTTGAGACTAAAAAATCCATCGGCAGTAAACAGGATCGTTCCCACCATCTTTCCTCGTGTAGAGCTTTGACTGCAAAATTTTTTTCTGTAAAATTCACCTTTAAAACTGTATTGCGAAATTCTCGCCTATTCAGTAAAACTGTAAAGTTTCTCAAGTATAAGAATCGACAACATTCGTGTGTACGTAAACACTAATGTATTGTCAAAATTGCTACCTGAGCTGTAGTTTCGAGAAACTTTTCTCGCGCCTATAAATATAACCAATACGACATGCCAAAAGACAGTATATATTGTTGGTTTGCTATAGCTGGGGTGCCATAAGTCTCAAAAGCTATAATTATGTTTGAAATAACTCTTATTAATTTCAGTAAAATATTCATATCCGTTTTTCTTCCTGTAGCAGCTTTCAAATTATAATCAATAATAATAAGGCTGAATACACTGTTATAAATTTACACATTATTTACTCTCATAAAACCAAGAATTTCTGACTAGTATAATGGTGCTGAAATGTCATCTACATTTTTACAATATTCGAATTGCTTCAAAGAACTTATGTTGGTAGCGAAGAACTTAGAACATTTTAGAGGTTGTAAATCTTGACTTTCAAAAATCAACTTAGGGCTAACCATACAACTTCCGCAGGTGTTTGCTTAGTAGCT
The DNA here is from genome assembly GCF_004210375.1 of Tachypleus tridentatus. Lineage (NCBI taxonomy): Eukaryota > Metazoa > Arthropoda > Merostomata > Xiphosura > Limulidae > Tachypleus > Tachypleus tridentatus. Next base: position 97,354,801 of record NC_134836.1, read on the forward strand.
GTGCATATGTTTTGGCGTTTTTCTGTAGGTTTAGTGATTAAATGGTTTCAATGAAAAACTTGACCAGTATCAATGAAAAAGGAATAAAATTTCTCTTTCAAGAATCATAATAGTCCTATGATCTGCACAGGAATTAGAAAACTGGATGACCTTCCATGAGCGGGCCTGTCATTAGGATACTTCACATTTGCCTGAGTCTAATCATGCTAACCCTAAAATTGTGGAAGATTTTAGTTGCACAAAGATACACAGAAAGCTAAATATGGGGTTAGTTACATAAATATACATAGAAAGCTAGATATGGAGTTAGTTACGTAAAGATACACAGAAAGCTAAATATGGAGTTAGTTACATAAAGATACACGTAGAGCTAAATATGGCTACTCGGTCATCCAGAGAGAGAGCTAGGAATACAAAATCTGATTGTTGATTTGGGTTCAGTAATCCTAAAAACTTAATTTAAGACCTTATCGAGCTTGGGTGAAGAATGTTCAGCAGCTCTTGGTAAAGAACTATGTCCAACAGACAAGACATGACCACTTCCTAATCTACCTGCCAAGTTGAGTCTTAGAGACATGCATATATATGTATACAAAGGTACGAGCTGAATTAATATGTGGTTTTTCAGTTGATAAATTGGACTTCGTATTTACTTTTAGTATTTTAAAAGTTATAGTTTAAGTGAAAAAAAATATACTTTTCTAACATTGTATGTCTCGAAATGATACGCATGTGTTGTATAACGTACAAGAGCCGCCGTGTAATGTACTATAATTACGTTATACAGTGTTATATTACGGTTAATAATAAGAAGGTGTACTTGTAATGTTCCATAGCCAAATGGAAAAAATGGAGTCTTTACTTATTTTTTGACGTTGGATATTCTGTCCTAGCAGTCAAGCGTGTTTCTAAAGTGAATAAACTTTTGAACTGTAATGGTATCCCTAATAATAACTGATTCTTATAGAAAGTTCAGAAATAAGGAACCCCTACCCTCTAGTATCAGACCAAGATACATAAAATCATGTGTGATAGTATCATTAGTATGTAAAACATCTTGCTTGAATAACTTAGAATGCCATTTTTTAGGTGTCTTTTATAACGCTAAGTGGTATTACAAGTTCTAGTCCTAACCTTGTTTTTTAATAAGAATCAGGCAACACTGCAGCATATGACCTTAGTCAAGAATACCACGCAAACAGCGATAGAAAACGGCGGGAGATATCTATACAATGTGCGCTTGTTAAACACATCCTTGGTTTATTCCAATATTGTTAGATAGACATAATTAAAAACATGAAGCTTGTCTATGGGCAGAAGCAGAATACGTTTCTAGTAAAATAAAGTTAGTAACATCGGCATAAGTTGCAAAATAATATATTCATTAACAGAAACTGGGGAACGTATTACCCACTTTTATTTTGTTGTATGTCACTTATAACACTCATTATATCCTTTCAGGTTACAAACATCATAGACAGAACTAATTCACTCAGAAACCATCACAACAATATGTTTGCCTCTCCCTCTCATCCATCCCATAAAAAATACGACTTACGTTATTTTCACAAACCAAGAAATGTACTAACAGAATACGTACTAATACACTCATTAAAATATATATCTACTCACACACTTACCAAGGTGCCGAAACATTACTCAAACATGCACACTATGCGAGTACTGCACCTAGAAGGCCCGACATGGCCAGGTGGTTAAGGCATGCGATTCGTAATCTGAGGGTCGTGAGTTCGAATCCCGTCACACCAAACATGCTTGCCATTTCAGCCGTGAGAGCGTTATAATGTGACGGTCAATCTCACTATTCGTTGGTAAAAGAGTAGCCCAAGAGTTGGAGGTGGGTGGTGATGACTAGCTGCCTTTCCTCTAGTCTTACACTGCTAAATTAGGGACGGCTAGCATATATATCCCTCGTACAGTTTTGCGCGAAATTTCAAACAAACCAAACCAAACAAAACTGCACCTAGAAACCAGTTACTGCATGCACATCACACATGTGCCTTATAGAAAAATATTTTCCTGTTGAAATTTTTAGGCGCCTTCTGTCACTGAGTGATATGCGTTTGGATAGCATTAATGTTTTTAAATGATTTTTGCACCCGTCCATCCTTGGGGAACTTTGAGATTTCTCTAAAATAATTTTTCCTAAACAGCTAGACTCATCGACTTCTAAGTGGTGCCAAATTAATTGTCAGAATCCCGAGGTTTACACAAAGGTAAAATGTTTCACCAACTCCTTAGGGAATCCAGGTATTTCGCTTAAACGACTTTACGGGGATACTTCACAAGCGGATCCCAAATTTGGCATAAATTTACGTTATAGCATGTGAATAGGCTCACTTACTAACTTGATTAAATAAATTAAACTTGTATTATAGCGGTAATCATCACTAAACTAATAATGTGTAAAATATTAGTTCATTGTAATGCCATTGTTATCCATATTTGCACATCTTGATTGAAATCATGTTAAATTTTGCAACATATAATAAATTGCTCTTGTAATCTATCAGACGCATCACTTAAACTTTAGAAATCGTTACACCAGTTATAATATTCAGTATGTATTGTTACTGTTTTTATAGTACCAACGATGAAGACGTTTGGATGTCATGTTTACTACCAAGATAACTTGAGCAAATCCTTTATTTTATAAGAGCATTGGGAAACATGGCTAAGCAAAGTGTTAGATACCACATAATATTTGTATATTTTTTCATATTTAATTAAAGAAAATATCAGTATTATTTTAACTATTAAAGCAACTTCAAAATTATGTAATTGCAGATGGTTATTACCAATCCTAACATTAGTAGAGTAGAAATTTCAAATTTTATTTAACTCATTATCGTGTGAAGGACGTTTAAACAATCGACAAAATCTGTCATGTGTGTATGTGTTTTCCTCAGAATAAAGCCACATCAGGCTATCTGTTGAGTCCACCGAGGGGAATCGAACCCTGATTTTAGCGTTATAAGTCTGTAGACTTACCGCTGTATCAATGGGAGACAAAATCTATCCGCCAATTTAATGGGGCAGTATGTTTGTGTTTTTTTATAACAATGTCACATTGGGCTCTCTGCTGTGTTATCGAGAGGAGTCGAACCCCTGTGTTTATTATTGTAAATTCAAAGACTTGCCATTGTCCCCCCTCTCAACATGTAGCAATATACCAGAACTAAAATTTCTATTCCTTGCCACCAGCTTTATATCATTATATGGCCGTTACTTATTGCCTTTATTAAACATGATAAATGCATTTATTCTCGCAACTGTTTTTTTATTCAGTGGTCAGCACCTTGATCATCGATCTTGTTCAAGAATTGACAATTTATAACCACTGATTTTTAAGTTCTATTTTTTATATAGTGGTTCTCTATTCTTTTCAAAATTGTTTCCTTTAATCGCATGATTATTCGGGTATCTATTCAGTACATATATATATATAATTGTATTCAAATTATTTCTAACTCAAATTATTTAATATTTTTGTTACACACATCTGTGAGCGCGCGCGTGTGTGTATGAGTTTGTGGTTGTTGTAGCTTGCTTATCAATTTTCTTCCTTTCTCTTAATATAACTAACAGTTTGTGTGGTTTAGAAATATTCATTACAAATTAACACTTGGTTTAATATTTCACACTGCTTCGATACAAAAACTTACGTGTTAAAAACATTGGGACACAATTATGTTAAATAAGTTATAAATTTGTTTGTTTCATATAAGACTAGATTCACTACAATAAAGAAAGCTATCAAATAGTATGGAATACTCTGATTAAATAATAGTGAGATTTGACCATTACAATTAAAGCGCACCGCAACCTCAAAGTGCATAGCGGGTTTTACGGCAATTGGACGCAAACCATGGACCATCAGATTCAAAACCTGGCACAAAGTTTAGTTTAAACATGAAATTCGCAACTTTATTCAAAAAGAAATAATATATATGTACACTACATGACCAAAAGTATATGGACACCCGCCCATCACACCCATATGTGCTTGTTGAACATCTCATTCTAAAAGCATAGGGATTAATATGGAGTTGGTCTTCCCTCTACTGATATAAAACTATCCACTCTTCTGGGAAGGCTTTTCACTAGATTTTGGAACATTGCTGCAACGGTTCGCTCCTATTCAACCACAACAGCATTAGTGAGGTAGGGCACTGATGTCGGGCGAAGAGGCCTAGCTCGCAGTCGGCGTCCCAATTCATCCTAAAGTTGTTCGATGGGTGTGATCAGAGCTCTGTGCAGACCAGTCAAGTTCTTTCACACCAACATCGGCAAACAATGTCTTTATGGTCCTCGCTTTGTGCATGGGGGCATTGTCATGCTGAAACAAAAAAAAGGGCCTTCCCCAAACTGTTGCTACAAAGTTAGAAGCACACAATTCTCTAGAATGTCATTGTATGCTGTAGCATTAAGATTTCCCTTCGCTGGAGCTAAAGAGCCTAGCCCAAATCGTAAAAAACTGCCCCAAATCATTATTCTTTCTTCATAAAACTTTACATTTGGAACTGTGCGTTCAGGCAGGTAGCGTTCTCCTGGCATCCATGAAACCCATATTCGTTTTTCAGACTGCCAGATAGTGAAGTATAATTCATCACTCCAGAGAACGCGTTTTCGCTGCTCCAGAGTCCAATGGCGGTGTGCTTTACACCACTTCAGCAGACGCTTGACATTGCGCATGGTGATCTTAGGCTTGTGTGCGGCCATGGAAACCCACTTCATGAAGCTTCCAAGTAACAGTTCTTGTGCTGACACTGCTTCCAGAGACAGTTTGGAACTCGGTAGTGAGTGTTGCAACTGTGGACAGACTATTTTACGTGATACGCGCTTCAACACTGGTGGTCCCGTTCTTCGAGCTTGTGTGGCCTACATCTTCGTGGCTGAGCTGTTGTTGTTCCTAAACATTTCCACTACACAATAACAACATTTACAATTGACAGGGACAGCTCTAGCAGGGTATAAATTTGACAAACTGACTTGTTGGAAAGGTGGCATCCTATGACAGTGCTACGAGACCCGGCATGGCCAAGCGTGTTAATGCGTTCGACTCGTAATTCGAGGGTCGCGGGTTCGAATCCCGGTGCCACCAAACATGCTCGCCCTTTCAGCCGTGGGGGCGTTATAATGTGACGGTCAATCCCACTATTCGTTGGTAAAAGAGTAGCTCAAGAGTTGGCGGTAAGTGGTGATGACTAGCTGCCTTCCCTCTAGTTTTACACTGCTAAATTAGAGACGGCTAGCGCAGATAGCCCTCGAGTAGCTTTGCGCAAAATTCAGAAAACAAACAAACAAACAGTGCCACATTGAGAGTTACTGTGCTTTTCAATACAACCCATTCCACTGCCAATGCTTGTCAATGGAGATTGCATGGATGTATGCTTGATTTTATGCACCTGTTAGCAATGGGCGTGGTTGAAATTGCCGAACCTACTAATTGGAAGAGGTGTCCACATACTTTTGGTCATGTAGTGTGTGTGTATATATATATATATATCAATGTTTTTACCTTAAGAGGTCTTACTAATTTCTTATCAGCCTACGTTCTTTAACACTTAATACACATTTCTAATATTACACATTATTTCGTTTACATTGAGTAACATTTAACAAACACAAATAACTACTATTACACAGTGTGTTGTTTACATGATTTGGTATTTACAGTATCAGAAAAACATTCAAACGCTTAGTACATAACAAATATCTGGACCGTAATCATGACAACACTACCATATTCACAGTGTATTGTTGGCATCGTTTCGCTTAACAAAATATTCTTGTTTAGGAATGACATAATTAACACACAAATAACTACTCCTCCTCATTCCGTCGTTTGTATCATTTAACACTTAATATACACATATTACTACTACCCATTACGTCATCTACGTTGTTTAACACTTAATACATACAAATTACTACTACTCATCTTGTCGTCTACATTGTTTAACACTTATATACTTGTAACGGATTTAATATTACATAATTATTTTATTTTCTGTTTTTTCAGCTTAGTATGTATTTAGAAATGCATGTAAGTTACATTGTTAAATGTAGATTGTGAAAGTCTGCCTATTCTCAAAATTTGTAGATTCACTAGTGTAAGAACTAAGAATCAACAATATACATTTTACGAAAGCACTAGAGCATTCAAATATAGTTGCCAACTGAACTTTCAAGAATCTCATCCTAAAGGTTTATAAATCGTCGCGCCATGAGGCAGATTTATATCGTTTGTTTGCTGCGGTTAGTATACTATAAACCTCAGAAGTTATAACTGTAATAAACGCTTACTAATCGGGAAACTGTAGATATTTGACTAAAAACGTTTACATATTTCGAACATTTCAAACCGTTTAACTTCAGGAAATTTACTTCGTACTTTAGTATTTCTACGAATACATTAGATATCTTCGTCGAAAAAAAGTCACCTTGTGAATGGCGTGAGTCCAGCCAAGAATAAAGACCTCGCTAGTTGACCTTTGCGCGAAGTATAATAATATCAAATCAGAATTAATTTGGTATCGTGAACCATCCATAAAATATTCAGTTCCAGACCATATAGAAGACTCAGTATTGTTTGTAAGTTTATAAAACTGTAGTATATAAATTATTATTTGTAATAATCGATTAAAATTTGTATTATTGTTGTTTGTATATTAAAATATATGTGTGTTAATAAGGAAAACTGTGAGTATCAATCTTGTTCACAAATTCATATATTTTATACACATCGACATTCAATTAACTTCTAAATTAAAATTAAAACTTCTGGTTATTTGCAATTGTAATACGTAACATAATTATTCGGAAGCTCGTCCGAAATAAATTATAATACGTAACAGTACACGTACGTTACTACTACTAATTATTGTGTAACAGTCAACACACATACAAATCACTACTACCTCATTACATCGTTTACATTGTTTAACAGACAACACACACAAATCACTACTACCTCATTCTGCCGTTTACATTGTTTAACAGGTAACACAAACAAATCACTACTACTCATTCTGTCGTTTACACTGTTTAACAGGTAACACACACAAATCACTACTACCTCATTCTGTCGTTTACATTGTTTAACAAGCAACACACACAAATCACTACTACCTCATTCTGCCGTTTACATTGTTTAACAGGTAACACAAACAAATCACTACTACTCATTCTGTCGTTTACACTGTTTAACAGATAACACACACAAATCACTACTACCTCATTCTGTCGTTTAGACTGTTTAATAGATAATACACACAAATCACTACTACATCATTCTGTCGTTTACACTGTTTAATAGACAACACACACAAATCACTACTACCTCATTCTGTCGTTTACACTGTTTAACAGACAACACACACAAATCACTACTACCTCATTCTGTCGTTTAGACTGTTTAATAGACAACACACACAAATCACTACTACATCATTCTGTCGTTTACACTGTTTAATAGACAACACACACAAATCACTACTACCTCATTCTGTCGTTTACATTGTTTAACAGACAACACACACAAATCACTACTACTCATTCTGTCGTTTACATTGTTTAACAGACAACACACACAAATCACTACTACTCATTCTGTCGTTTACACTGTTTAGCAGACAACACACACAAATCACTACTGCCTCATTCTGTCGTTTACACTGTTTAACAGACAACACACACAAATCACTACTACCTCATTCTGCCGTTTACATTGTTTAACAGACAACACACACAAATCACTACTACTCATTCTGTCGTTTACACTGTTTAGCAGACAACACACACAAATCACTACTGCCTCATTCTGTCGTTTACACTGTTTAACAGACAACACACACAAATCACTACTACCTCATTCTGCCGTTTACATTGTTTAACAGACAACACACACAAATCACTACTACCTCATTCTGCCGTTTACATTGTTTAACAGGTAACACATACAAATCACTACTACTCATTCTGTCGTTTACACTGTTTAACAGATAACACACACAAATCACTACTACCTCATTCTGTCGTTTAGACTGTTTAATAGACAACACACACAAATCACTACTACCTCATTCTGTCGTTTACACTGTTTAATAGACAACACACACAAATCACTACTACCTCATTCTGTCGTTTACATTGTTTAACAGACAACACACACAAATCACTACTACTCATTCTGTCGTTTACACTGTTTAGCAGACAACACACACAAATCACTACTGCCTCATTCTGTCGTTTACACTGTTTAACAGACAACACACACAAATCACTACTACCTCATTCTACCGTTTACATTGTGTAACAGACAACACACACAAATCACTACTACCTCATTCTGCCGTTTACATTGTTTAACAGACAACACATACAAATCACTACTACTCATTCTGTCGTTTACACTGTTTAACAGATAACACACACAAATCACTACTACCTCATTCTGTCGTTTAGACTGTTTAATAGACAACACACACAAATCACTACTACCTCATTCTGTCGTTTACACTGTTTAACAGACAACACACACAAATCACTACTACCTCATTCTGTCGTTTACATTGTTTAACAGACAACACACACAAATCACTACTACTCATTCTGTCGTTTACACTGTTTAGCAGACAACACACACAAATCACTACTGCCTCATTCTGTCGTTTACACTGTTTAACAGACAACACACACAAATCACTACTACCTCATTCTGCCGTTTACATTGTGTAACAGACAACACACACAAATCACTACTACCTCATTCTGCCGTTTACATTGTTTAGCAGACAACACACACAAATCACTACTACCTCATTCTCTCGTTTACATTGTGTAACAGGCAACACACACAAATCACTACTACCTCATTCTCTCGTTTACATTGTTTAACAGACAACACACACAAATCACTACTACTCATTCTGTCGTTTACACTGTTTAACAGGCAACACACCAATCACTACTACCTCATTCTCTCGTTTACATTGTTTAGCAGACAACACACACAAATCACTACTACCTCATTCTCTCGTTTACATTGTGTAACAGGCAACACACACCAATCACTACTACCTCATTCTGTCGTTTACATTGTTTAGCAGACAACACACACAAATCACTACTACCTCATTCTCTCGTTTACATTGTTTAACAGGCAACACACACCAATCACTACTACCTCATTCTGTCGTTTACACTGTTTAACAGACAACACACACAAATCACTACTACCTCATTCTGTCGTTTACATTGTTTAATAGACAACACACACAAATCACTACTACTCATTCTGTCGTTTACACTGTTTCACAGACAACACACACAAATCACTACTACCTCATTCTGTCGTTTACATTGTTTAACAGGTACCACACACAAATCACTACTACTCATTCTGTCGTTTACATTGTTTAACAGGCAACACACACCAATCACTACTACCTCATTCTGTCGTTTACACTGTTTAATAGACAACACACACAAATCACTACTACCTCATTCTGTCGTTTACATTGTTTAACAGGTACCACACACAAATCACTACTACTCATTCTGTCGTTTACACTGTTTCACAGACAACACACACAAATCACTACTACCTCATTCTGTCGTTTACATTGTTTAACAGGACAACACACACAAATCACTACTACCTCATTCTCTCGTTTACATTGTTTAACAGGCAACACACACAAATCACTACTACCTCATTCTGTCGTTTACACTGTTTAACAGGCAACACACACCAATCACTACTATCTCATTCTGTCGTTTACATTGTTTAACAGGTACCACACACAAATCACTACTACTCATTCTGTCGTTTACACTGTTTCACAGACAACACACACAAATCACTACTACCTCATTCTGTCGTTTACATTGTTTAACAGGTACCACACACAAATCACTACTACTCATTCTGTCGTTTACATTGTTTAACAGACAACACACACAAATCACTACTACCTCATTCTGTCGACAACACACACAAATTTACCTCATTCTGTCGTTTATTGTTTAACAGACAACACACACAAATCACTACTACTCATTCTGTCGTTTACATTGTTTAGCAGACAACACACACAAATCACTACTACTCATTCCGTCGTTTACACTGTTTAACAGACAACACACACAAATCACTACTGCCTTATTCTGCCGTTTACACTGTTTAACAGGCAACACACACAAATCACTACTACCTCATTCTGTCGTTTACACTGTTTAACAGGCAACACACACCAATCACTACTATCTCATTCTGTCGTTTACATTGTTTAACAGACAACACACACAAATCACTACTACCTCATTCCGTCGTTTAAATTGTTTAACAGCAACGCACACAAATCACTGCTAACTCATTCAGTCGTATACATTGTTCAACAGGCAAAACACACAAATCAATACTACTTCATTCTGTCGTATACACTGTTTAACAGAGAACACACACAAATTACTGCTACCTCAGTCTATCGTTTACTTTGTTCAACGGGCCCGGCATGGCCAAGCGCGTAAAGGCGTTGGATTCGTAATCCTAGAGTCGCGGGTTCGAATCTCGATCGCACCAAACATGCTCGCCCTTTCAGTCGTTGGGGCGTTATAATATGACGGTAAATCCCACTATTTGTTGCTAAAAGAGTAGCCGAAGAGTTGATGTAGGGGGGGTGATGACTAGTTGCCTTCCCTCTAGTCTTACACTGCTAAATTAGGGACGACTAGCGCAGATAGCCCTCGAGTAGCTTTGCGCGAAATTCAAAACAAACAAACTTTGTTCAACAGGCAACACATACAAATTACTACTGCCTCATTCTGTCATATACACTGTTTAACAGGCAACACACACAAATCACTACTACCTCACTCTGTCGTTTACATTATTAACACTTAATACATACACTATATTATCAACACTACAACTAATTCTGTCTTCTACGACGCAGTCTCAAGACTTTGTCTGGTTGACGAAACCATTTCAAGTCACTCTAAAAAATACGGCCCTTAGTTTTTTATGCGTACACTTGACTATAAACCTTACGTGCAGAAATGTGTTTTTTAAAGAAGCAAATCGGTATTGGCTACAGGCCTGCGTACAATCTGATAAAAGTTGAACTGACTCGTAAAGTTTTGTTCATCTCAAGAATGTTGTTTGCTGTAGTTAATTTTTGTTTGTAATTTCGTACTGCTACCTTTTTAAAGCTTTTGATGGTTTTTATGACTTAAACCATGCACATATTAAGCCTAACTGTTGAACACAAACACACACATAAATAAATATATTGTAAAGTTTCAGCCTGTTTCTTCTGAGGCTACTAATAAGCAGTGTTGATATTTTAATTCAATACTGTCAAAGTAAAATATCCTTTACTGTCATTGATAATAATGTTTGATTCTCACTGTAATTAGTGGTATTAATTATTACTTATATGTGAAAACTTAATTTGAAACATAAGAGAGTAAGATATTTTCGTTAAAGGTTATCGCTTTAACCCTTTTCGAAGTTTCTTTACTTTCTTGCACTACAACTAAAAGCAAAATTTTAAACAACTTTATGGAGAGTCCTAGAGTCAAAGAAAAACTCTTTTTGTCGTAAACAAGTTGAAGTAGGGCGCCATGATTATGACGTAAATCTCTATTATTATCACAGACTAATTTTACGTTATTATTAATTAAAACTTATTATCGTAATAGAGCAGTAAATTCACGTAACAACGCGCTGTAAACACTGTTATTTATTGTAGGAAACGTGCTACATGACTTCGCAAAACAAAGGTACTACCGAAACCTGTAGTAGGTTTTCTAAAACAATTTTCATTGTACTGAAAATGTATTGTTTGTTAATTTATCACCACAAGCTTACGTTTTTAAGTAATAATTATAAAAAGAAACATAACGTGATAACATGTAAATCAACGACAGTCATCAATATGTAATGATTATAATAAAACAGCATTTACCGCAGAAGATTCATCGTTACAAATCGCACGTTTCTATAGTTTCCAATTTCCACACAAATAAAACTGCACAAACGATATAACCTATAATTCTTACCCTTTCGGTGTGCTGGTTCCTACGATTATGCGCCATTACGACCTTTTGTGTTGTCACAATCAACGTTTCCGTACACGCACAATACGGTGAGTAATTATTTTTTAGTACGTCAAGAACGACAATATTTTTAACACAGATGTTGAAACCACTGAAGGGAAAACTTGTGATAATTCAACACATTTGTAAAAAACAAAAGCAAGTGTCGACGCAACACAAAAGACGCGAAGGTCTGAATTGTGGAGTGGATGTACGAGCAAACAGCCGCTTTCATTCGGGATGTTATGTAACAGCGAAATCCCAGGGTTACTTACTCAAGCAGGTGAAAAAAAAAGTTAGTCTTCATTTACGGGCTCCCGTATATAGTTTTTCGAATTACGTTATTGAACCATAATTAAAGAAAACACCTTACTTGCCAGTGAGAAGGTTACTGTCGATTTCTATACGGTATATTCAATAATACAGCAATCGTTTCCACGAGAATGTGCAAAGAGAATCTCGCATTTATAATTTTTAGATACCTGACCCGAAGGACAGTTTAAAATTTAGAACCTTAGAGAGCTCGGAACGAAAGCATGTCTAATCTCACATCCATTTAATGTAAGTTTGATGTTTTACTTCATAACGCTTTTAATCTGTTTCTTCTTAGATGTACCGATATCACATACATTATGATGACTATAGTTACACGTCAGAGGAACATTCGACACCAATCAAAACACAGGCTTTTCTCCCTCCAATTATCAAGCTTGTCATAACACGTATGTTATTAAATGCACTACATATCGTGGTGCTGTCCGTAATTTTGAACCCACCAATCACAGCAACCTATCGTTGTGTATAATTAGTTAGTTAGTTGTTAATTCATTTTTACTTTATTTAATTATCATACTTATTTCGCATTATTGTTTCTTTATATCAAATTCCCAATATAAGAAGGGATTGTGTTTTAAATATAAAAAAAGTTAAGCTCAACACAACTATTTGGAACTGGCCTTGTAGCATTAAACACAAGAGTAGCAAAACACCGTCAACCTGGTTTATAATTACACAAACTAAGCAAACTAACCTAAGTTAGTTGTCGTATTCTTGAAATAAATTATAATTAGTTAGAAAATGTACAAAAAAAAATTAAAAAGTAAAAGGTATTCAACTTCTTTCAACGAAAACAAAATCCACTAAGGCTTACCTAGATAAAACATATACCTCTTATTTTTTCGATATGATATAAATTTTTAATACATCTGTAAAAACATCGTTAAGGTTATCTGCCTCCAGCCCTTGATTTACCGACCCGCAGAAAAACTCCAGCACCTTATCAGTCAACTCCACAGCTTAAAGTGGGGTAGAGGAATACTTCCTGGCGTCACAAGGTTCGAACCCACTCACTAGCTCCGAAATACAGAGCTCTGTTACAGGACCCACCTGTGACCTACCACAAAAACAGATGTTCACTAAACGACAAAAAAATTACTTAGAACATGAAAATGGCATATTTACAAACTGTATCTACAATGTATGCCAGACACCCAAAACAATGTATCTTAGTCTAGAGACATCTGAACATATTTAAAAATATGATTGATATTAACAGCTACACGTATATCAACACATGAACCTAAAGTATAAAATAATAAAATTTTTATTATCACATTGAAAAATATATACTAATATCCATTATTCACACATGCTACTCCTTCTGACTGAATGAAAGGGAAGAATATAGGTCTAGCCACTTAATTTTGTTTAAAGTTTGTGTTTTGTTCACCTGGACTGTCACTGTTCTGAATTGTTTGCTATCCCCAGCTTTGCACAATCCAGTCGCGTCTTTCACTGCATCAAGTATGATTAATGATACTGTAATGTTAAAATCTACCGAGTGTCCACTGCCAGAAAGCCTGAAAACGCAAATGCATACATTGATTCATAAGTTAATTGGGTGAATGCTCAAGATGACATACTGGTGACTTAGATGCATCATTTGCAACATATACCAAGCCTTGGTACAATCTGAAATATTATATAAAACAACATGATCGAACTAAATTCTCCACATAGTTACACACAGTTGTAAGCATGCAGTAGTTGCAAAGAAAGTCATGATTATGACCAAAACTAAATATTATTTAAACATTCTAGATATGCTTCAATGGTACAATTATCTTTTCCCTCTCTGTGTTCTATAGTGAAATCAAAGGTTGCCAGAAAGAGAACAATTTCGAAATATTCCTTTTCTTTTGAACTATAGCAGAGTTGTCGATTATGTGAATTGGTAACCCAGCCAATAACTATTTTTCAAGTGAGCAGGTTTCTACATAAAAATGCAATTGGAACCTCATTTCACTGACTAAAAATGACCCACATGTCTCTGTTTTATGTATAAGTTGCCCAGTTAAATTAGTATCTTGGTTTCAGAGAGGAGAGAACTGGTAGGAAGCTTGATGTGTTTCAAAGCTCTCTTCACTTCCAATACTCCCTCCACTTAACTTTCGTATTTTGACAGTTGATTCTTAACCTCGCTAATATTAGCGTTAGGCGTATGACTATCAGTTTTAGTCAGTGTGAAGGTATCATTTCTCCTCTTTTGCACATAAGTTTGGAAGTTCAAGCCCTTTGAAACTTAAAATTTCCGTTTCTGCAGGTAAGCTACTCACCCGAGGTATGGGATATTTCAGTGTCATAAGCTCTTAAGAAATCCTGTACTATAATACAGTCTCTGTCCAGATCTATGTGCTTACAGATATAGAACGAGTGTTGTATCTTCAATTCTCATATTCTTATTTAAACACTATATTACCTACTGTTTCAACAGGGTGTCTTGTTATGGAAGTTAAAATAATTTCAGAAACTTCCTTCCAAGCATTACTCAATAATGTCAGATTTTTTAAGCACAAACTGTGCATTTATTAAAAACGATCGATTTCTTGTGTCAACCAATAACCGACACTCTATACCTTCTATTCACACTACAGCTACTGGTGGCACTTCATTGACATCATAGACACTTAATCTTTTATTCCATACTGCCAAAACTACTCTAATTTTGATCTGTAATCTCAGCAAGGATTACGTTCTTTGTTTCCACTGTCAAGGTGTTATCCTTTCTAGTAAATTTTCCTTTAAAATTCCCAGCCTTTGGGGCTTTTCTGTATTCAGTCTGCTTTGGATGTTTGCAATTTCGAGCTATGTGGCCTTTAATACCACAATTAAAACAAGTTATATGCTTACTTTTATCTTGATTTTTAAAACAGTCTCTTGCCACACTTAAAACATTGCAAGCCCTCACTCTTCATTACTTTGATTCAACAGCTTGCTTTCTTATTCTTACTACAGAATGCAGCTGTCTGTGTAACAGTTGTTCTCTTATCTCTTCTCGAGTAACCACCTCGATTAAATCCAAAAGTGAAATATTTGCTTTACTTACGTTACTGTGAACTCTATCACAAAGTAAACCTCACTTATACTCAGACTTTAAGGTGTCTTGTTCATCTGGGTGCAGGTAAGCTCTAAGTAGTCTATTCTCTGTCTGTTGTGGCTTATGCCTAAACACTCGAACTGTCTTACCTCTCTGTTGAGTCATATTTCGTAACTGTGCCATGATCGTGCTTGGCTTTTCTCGTTTGCCATATTCCTCTATTAACTTACGAGTTAACAAATGAAAACCTATAGTTTCACGTAATTTTTCATAAGCCCTAATAAAACGTTTTGCTTCTCCTGCGGTTCATAGTCTCAAAATGTCTGATTTTTAGGCATTAGTCCAACCAGATATTTCATTTAAAGCATCTATAAAACTCTGGACATCCTCATGAAGCTTACCGTAAAACAATGGTGTTGCACCCTTTAAGTGTGTAGTGTCTCATGAGCCTACTTGTGTGGGTGGATCTACAACAGCTTCAGTATTATTGTCAATCCTTCTAGGTGTAGTAGTTCTCTTCCAGCAGTAGCCATATAGCCCTTTTAGGTGAGTAGTGTCTCCTCCAGCAGTAGCTATATTTACTCATTTAATCGTATTTTCTACTTACACTACTTACAGTACCTTAGGCTAGCTTCTCTGTCTTAAAGACAAAAGGCGGAAGACTTTCGAAACGTCGTCTTCTACACTTATGTCTCCACAACAGGCAGATACAGTCCATTATACAAAGTTTCATCAAGAGTCAGAAAGGTTGTTATATGTTCGAAAAATGTGATTTTTGGTCATTTATATCATTTTAAAACTAAAGTCACTTTGTTTATTGCAAGCCTACTTGTTGTATCCAAGCAGACCATTAACAACTTTCAAGTTTTACATTGCTCGTCTACTACTCTGCATTACCTGAATTCATTTTGAGTCGGTTTAATCCCTTGAACATTGGAGTGTTTTGAGACTTGTCCCTACCGCAGTGTCTGGGGTGAGGTATAAAAGCCAGGGATTTTGGTGTTGTTTTTGCACCCTACCTGTTGGCGACGCGTTTTCAGCTCTGTAACTATATTAGACATTATACCAGATCCTAGTAACGTAGGTTTGAGAAATCAAATTGTTACCTACGACAACGCTTGGTTGAACCAACGCGATATTGCAAGCCTACTTGTTGTATCCAAGCAGACCGTTAACAGAGTTCTCAGAAGTTTGAGTCTCAGCAGACAGTACATGTAAAATATTGATTTATGTCGTAACTGCACGTGGCTTCTTGATACAATGTAAACATCCATTGAGTGGTTCTGGAACGAATCATAACCATGAGTGTAGTCAATAAGTTTTCCTTTTTTTAACATCATATTCTCGCCTCTGTATCTCTCGTCGACCAGGTGTTGCCATTCTGTCATATCCCACTTACAGATTAGGGAGGAGGTTTGTTTCAGTCGCCTTAGCCATTAAGAAAATGTTCCGAGCAAACCGAGCGTGTAGTTTGTTTGGTAATGTTTTTTTTCTGTTTATTGCTTTTATCCAATAGAGCTTAACTGGTTATCCAGACTACACTTTATGAAATTTATATGAGATTAAACAGACACATTCTTCGTGCATTTGTTTGTGAACATCGCCTGTAGATACATTCCACAAATTCAGTTTTTGCCGATTATTTATGCAGCCATTGAAGGCACAGTAAGTGCCTTCACCTATCTTTTACTTTTTTATCATCCACTGCCGATCCTAAGAAAAACAAGAGCAATTTGTAAATGTAAACAAATAATTAATATTGTAATTAGAAACATACGTTTTCATTCACTATCGTAATAGCGAACATACCACATGACTGATTAATGACAGCGCACATTAAATTTAGGTCAAATGTAGATAAACCTGTCAATACACTCCCTGGTTTAGTAATCAGTTGAAAACTTTGTAAAAGAAACATACTAATGAACTAGCTCGCCGACAACAACTCTGTGATGTTTACACGTTATTACAATATCCATCCCAATCCTGAGTAACAAGAAAATTCGAAAAGACAAATGTACATCACGTTAACTCTAAACACTCTCGAAATTTTAGGTTTCATATATTATCATTGCATAATACCAAACCTCCCTCCAATAAAAAATACAGAACATCTGCTTTAAAATGTTAAAATGTAGTTCACAACACTGCCCTGTTCTGAACTTGGGTAATTAGTAATAAAATCACAACTAACTAAGTTACAACTAACGACATCAATAGATTATATGTAATAACCTGTCTCTCTTAAAAGGTTTGTTATTCAGGCTGAAAGTTTTAAAAATAATAAAAAAAAATCTAAGAAAAAGTAACGAAGAATTACGTTTCTAGTGCCTTAACCACCTGTCCATGCCGGACCTATTATTAAGAAAAATGCATGGTGAGTAAGTATTAACTACCAATTTCATCTGAGCAGTTCAAAATATCAATATGTCATAACATCGCTGTTATAACACCCACAAAAACAGTGGGAAATTTATTTCCGTAAATCATTATTTATTCAGCAAACTTTCGATTCAATGATAAATACGCTCCTCCCACCCAAAATCCACGTACGTTTATGCACGTAATATGAAACATTTTGTAAATCTAAAATGATGTAGGGATAACAGCGCCAAACACAATTCGAACAACAACACAGAAGCGATAAAGCTGTACAATATCATCTTTACATCACTTTCAATATTAAAATTTATTGTTACACTGTAAGATGTATGATTACAAAATGGTTACGAAGTCGATCAGTTTGACCAACCTGGTAACGGGTGTCTGGCGTAACCAAGACATATTTTGAATCAATTTAGTTTTCGTTCTAGGCTGTCTAATTACACTATATTTATGACTATCCTGATATGATCATAATATTATGATAAACAAATTTCATATGACCAATCAGGAATATGTATCTTTCAACTGCACTCAAATTAAAGTCAAGTACAAATCTTACAGGGTAATATTTTAATACTGAAAGTAACGTAGGGATGATCTATGTATAGCTGTACCAGCTTTGTATTCTTGTTCGCATTCTTTTTTGTACTGGCATTCCAAAATAATTTTACATTTTTCATATGTGTTTTATTACTTACTTTGTGAGACTATTCCCCTGATTAACTGAATGTTCCATGAACATGTGTAAGAAAATTTAATATTATGGCATGTTTTTTGTGTTTTTTTAACTCCTATGCCCGGTATGTCCAGGTGGGTTAAGGCGTTCGACTCGTAATCTGAATGTCGCGGGTTCGAATCCCCGTCGCACCAAACGTGCTCCCCCTTTCAGCCGTGAGGGTGTTATAATAAGACGGTCAATCCCACTATTTCTTGGTAAAAGAGTAGCTCAAGAGTTGGCGGTGTGTGGTGACGACTAGTTGCCTTCCATCTAGTCTTAAACTGCTAAATTAGGGTCGGCTAGCACAGATAGCCCTTGAATAGCTTTGCTCAAAATTCAAAAACAACAATAAAAAACAATTTTTACTCCTTCGATTCGTGCATAATATGGGAGTTGGTTACATAAAGACACAGATTGTAAAATGTATAAGACATTGAGTATGTACATGTTACAGTAATTTAATGTTCATCTATTATTGGCTGTTAATATCTGTTTTACCCTATACTAAATCGTTTTAAAAAACTAACTTCAAGGGGCAATTATAATGTCATTTACATTAGAATAATGTTTTTTTCTAAAATTACCAATAGTTATTACACTAATTGAGGACATCATGCGTTACCAAGAAACACATTGAGTGTCCTAAGGTTTAAGCTGATTTTGTGATAAATGTGTTGTAACGTTATCTTAACTTCATACAAGAAGAAAGGTGGACAGTTTGATGGGTTGATCACTTCTCGGATTGGTATCTTATTTTTCTTTGCCTTCTTTCCGGGCTTTTTGGACAGAAAAACAGATAAAAATGATTGGCAGTTAACTTTTAAAGTAAAATTATTTGTCAATGTCGATTTCTTAGCGTGAATATTTGTATTATGCTTGTTGAGTACCTTGGCCATCTCTAAACATAAAACATACGAGCCCTTTGTCGACGTCTGCATTTTTTATAGATATATCAAGAAGAAACCAAATCAAAATTCAAATTTATACTGCTATGAAACACACGCTGATACATATTGGAAGAAGGAAGTAACAAATACACTTGTGATGTTCACGGGACCCAAGACAAATATTTTGTTTGTTCTTTTCCTTTACACTTTTACATATACAAGCACGAGATGCGCTGACGTAGGTCAAACATCCAAACCTTTCTGGGAATTCTTGAATGGCCAAGCCAAGGGCATGTTATACGGCTGTCCTCCTTGTGTGTGCAGAAAATTTAGTCTCGCATTTGTTTATACGTGAGGTTTGAAACTTTAAAAACATTAAACACGGATGATAGGTAGTCAGTCCACAAGTCAAATATACAACTGTTACTATAATATACATTGAAAACAATGACTTCACTTTTGTCACATTTCTTTCATATACTCACACAACATGTGATAATGACTGAATTTCCGAAAACAACCACCAAGAGTATACTACATATACTAGATTTAGATTAATATAAAGGAAAACAATATTATAGAAGATTCTCTAATATAATAATTATTAATATAATATAATATAATATAATATAATATAATATAATATAATATAATATAATATAATATAATATAATATAATAATTATTAACATAATATAATATAATTATTAATATAATATAATATAATATAATATAATAATTATTAACATAATATAATATAATTATTAATATAATATAATATAATAATTATATAATATAATATAATAATTATTAATATAATATAATATAATAATTATTAATATAATATAATATAATATAATAATTATTAATATAATATAATGTAATAATTATTCACGACCAACAAACATTCATGCCCCTCACTTGAATTTTTATCATTCTATCGTTTCCAGCATGCCATTTAAGCTATTCTTTATTGTAGGCACTGTCTAACTGAAAAAAAAACACAAAACAAACGTGGTCAGTAATTGTGTTACTCTTTATCTAAATACAGATTAAACAATAGATTTATTCAGTATCTTGTCAGTGTTTCCTTCAAATATTGCCATACTCATTCATCATGATTTAACATGTTAGAAGAATGTTGAGTTTAACTAAGATCGTCAATTTCACATCTTTCTTTCTTCACTACTTTTTTAGCGCATATATTAATAAGATTTAAGTTAATTTATTCATTTAGTTACATTTTATTATGAACTAGAGCGTTTAAGTAAGTATCAAAATGAGAAATCTGATAAAACAAAGAGAATATTATCAGATAACATATTAATACCATGATAATCAAATTAATACGTAAATAAAATAGAGGAAGTATTATTAATACATGCAACACAATTTATACGATTCCGTCCTTTTAGAAAAAAGTCGTATTCAGTTTTTCTCTGTACAACTACACAAATGTACCAGATCCACTGTTTAAATTCCTTTTATTGTGTAGACTGAACATAAACTTTACGTAGACTTTATTTATAATATTCAATATAATGTCAAGGCGTTCGACTCGTAATCCGAGGGTCGTGGGTTCAAATCACGGTCACACCAAACATGCTTGCCCTTTCAGCCGTGGGGGTGTTATAATGTGACGGTCAATCCAACTATTCGTTGGTAAAAGAGTAGCCCAAGAGTTGGCGGTGGGTGGTGATGACTAGCTGCCTTCCCTCTAGTCTTACTGTGCTCAATTAGGGACGGCTAGCGCAGATAGCCCTCGAGTAGCTTTGCGCAAAATTCAAACAAATAAATCAATATAATGTAAATACTTAAATAGCAACAGACTATTATAATTGACTAAAACGTTTTTCGCCAGGAAAACGAAACTATTATCTGTTTGAGTTAGTACTAAACGTCAGAAATATATTATAAAACCAAGCCAGTCAGTCTTTTGAATTACAGACACGTCAGATTGTGACCAAAATAAATGTTGATTCACTGCCCCTCGTGGTTGAAGCGTGGACGATAATAATGACATTGCTTCCACAGTAGTTTTTTGTAATGTGGAAGACAGTTTTACATGTGATTAAATATAGTCATTGACGATATTCAGTTAAACTTTGAAACTACATTGTTTCTAGGTTGTCGTCACGTAATCACAAAGACAATATACTGCTGGCCAAAATCTTAAGGCCAATGAATATAAAGAAAAAATAGGCATTTTGAGTTGTTAGACTCGACCAATTATTTGAGTAGAGCTTTGAAAGATGAAAATAAGTAAAGGGAAAAAAAAATAAAAAAAAATTAGCATTTAATAGGGAAAATGTGAACACTATGAAATTAGCCTAAATACTAGCTGGTCAAAAGTTTAAAACCGGACTGAAACAAAGAGTTAATAGGTAAACAGGTAACGAAATTCAGTCATTTGTGTTCAAGCATTAACATTGTCAACATCTCCCACTGACATCTCCTGTGTTACATTGAGTAAAAACACGGCAAAGGCTAAAAGGTTGACAGAGTTTGAACGTGGCAGAATTGCCGAGCTGCAAAAGCGAGGTCTTTCTCAACTTGCCATCGCTGGTGAAATTGGGCGCAGTAAAACTGCTGTTGCAAATTTCTTAAAAGACCCTGAGGAGTAAGGAACGAGAATTTCAAGTGATTGACTCAAGAAAGTTTCGCCGGCATTAAGTAGAAGGATTTGTCGGGTTGTCCGGCAAGACACCAGCCGATCGTCAAACCAGATTAAGACCCTTACGGACGCAGAATGCAGCTCAAAACCAATAAGACGGCATCTACGAGAGAAAGGCTTTAAAAACCGTAAACGTCTTTAAAGGCCACTCCTCCTTCCACACCATGAAACAGCTCGGTTAAACTTTGCTGAGAAGCACCAAAGATGGAACGTAGAAAAGTGGAAGATGAGAAAAAATTTAAACTGGATGGTCTAGATGGCTTCCAACCTTACTGACTCGACAAGGATATCCCACCGGAAACATTTTCTACACGACACAGTGGAGGAGGATTCGTCATGATCTGGGGTGCTTTCTCCTTTCATGGAACAATGGAGCTTCAGGTTATTCGTGGACGTCAAACAGCAGCTGGCTACATTGGTATGTTGGAGATAGCATCCTTATTAACTGAAGGTTCTCGCGTGTGTGAAAATGACTGGATTTTTTAGCAGGACAATCCACAATTCTCGCAGGACAAAGGACTTTTTCATGGCGAATAACGTGATTCGTTTGGACCATCCAGCGTGTTCGCCCGAACTGAACCCCATTGAAAATGTTTGTAGTTGGATGGCAAGGGAAGTCGATAGAAATGGACGTCAATTCCGAACAGTGCATGATCTTCGTGAAGCCATCCTCACCACTTGGAATAACATTCCAGTCAGCCTTCTGCAAACACGTATATCGACCATACCACAGTGAATGTTTGAAAATATTCGTAATGACAGCCGTACAACTTACTACTGAGACCTCTTGTTGGTCATTTCCTACATTGTTTAGGATTTCTTTTTGGTATGGTCATAAACTTTTGACCTGCTAGTATTTAGGCTAATTTCATAGTGCTCACACTTTCCCTGTTAAATGCTAAAAAGGTTTTTTCCCTTTACTTATTTTCATCTTTCGAAGCTCTACTCAAATAAGTGGTTGAGTCTAACAACTCAAAATGCCTATTTTTTCTTTAGATTCATTTTACTTAAGATTTTGGTCAGCAATGTATACACAACTAATCAATTTACGCTATGTAACACAAGTTGTGTTCCTGGCTGGATAGTATGTGTTATTTCTTAATTGCTTATGTTGTAAAAGTACAGAAAATTGCCATTATTCCCTTTAAACTTTGTTTTTGTGACCTGGATAATGAAATTTAGAAATTAACCTATTTGATATGTAAAATCGAGCAAATTTGCACATTTTCATTTACGTAAGGTCTCAATAAAACAACATATGAATCAAGATTTACATGTATTTATACTTAAGTTATACAAATATGTTTAGAAGTGAGTAGTTTTTCGAGATTTGCGACTGTAAAGTAAATCACTTTCACGTATCAGCCCCCAGATATAGTCTCTCATCTTGTTTTCGTTATA
This sequence comes from Tachypleus tridentatus, assembly GCF_004210375.1. Lineage (NCBI taxonomy): Eukaryota > Metazoa > Arthropoda > Merostomata > Xiphosura > Limulidae > Tachypleus > Tachypleus tridentatus. Next base: position 97,378,367 of record NC_134836.1, read on the forward strand.
CGCTCCTTAGTAGCAGCGTTCAAACTCCAGCATATCTTGGAGAAAGCGCTCGCCTTGCTCCTGTGAGTATGCTTCCATGTTTTCCTTGAATTTATCAAGATGAGCGTCAAGGATATGAACTTTCAGGCACGTCCTGCACCCCATTTTGCCGTAGTTCTTCGCTAGAGCCTCAACCAGTTCCACATAATTTTTGGCCTTGTGATTGCCCAAGAAGTTCTGAATTATTGCGACAAAGTTGCTCCCAGCTTTTCTTCCCTTCCTGCTGACCTTCTTCGGAAATTCTGTGCACTCCAGAATCTTCTTTATTTATGGTCCAGCGAAGACTCCAGCTTTGACCTTTGCCTCAGACAGCTGAGGGAAGAAGTCTCAAAGGTATTTGGAGGCTGCAGACTCCTTATCAAGAACTGTGAGAAATTGTTTCATGAGACCCAATTTTATGTGCAATGGTGGGAACAACACCTTCTGGAGGTCCACTAGTGGCTCACACTTGACATTGTACCTCCTCACAGAGAACTCGGTCCGTTGTGGCCAGTGCTTCCTGTTGTAGTACGCTGTGGTGTCCCCGCTGTCCCAAAGGCAAAGATAACAGAGAAATTTGGTAAAGTTTCCTTGGAGACCCATCAGGAAAGCCACCATTTTGAAGTATCCGATAACCACCCAGCCATACGCATCATATTTCAAGGCTTCTATCAAGGTCTTGACGTTGTTATATTCCCATTTAAGGTGCACCGAATGAGCCAGAGGAAGAGACGGATACTTATTCCGTTGTGGAGCACAGCTTTGAGGCTTCTACAACATTTTAGAAAGTTCCTGAAAATTTTTGTTCGTTCGAGAAAATTCTCTATCAGCTATTCAGCATTAACTCCATCTGGAATGTTCTGGAAAATGGGTAAATTTGAAAATTTCATTACTCAAGTTACAAAAGCAAAGTTTGAAAAGAAAAATATGTCTTTTCCATTCACTTTAGGCATAAGTAATTGGGAAATAACACAATTTTTTGCACAGTAACAACAAAAAGTAAATATTTTGTTACATAGTGTTATTGTTAAGTGTCCTTTAAGAACGATTTAAATATAAGTGGTCAAGAAATAAAATTAACTAATAAGAGTTTTGTTGAGACATGTTAATCACATTTTTGCTGGCCCCACTTCCTGGAACCATGGCATCATGGCCGCCTAAGAATATTTTTATTTCTACTTACTTACTTACTTACTGTTACGTAATAATCTTCATGGCTCTTTAACAACGCGCCCTCAGGTGTTGGTATATTAATTTACGTAACATTTGGTGTATATCATATAATAGTTACGCAATAGGTATATATTATGCAATAGTCAGGTGTACTAATAACGTAATAATTATGTAACAATATGGCAGCAGCTGCACTTTACTGACATGCTTACTCAAATTCTGTAATTTTGTACCTTCTTTCTACTTTATTGCTGTTCGTTCATACCTACTTTGTCCTCCCGCAGCTCAACGATAAGCCTACAGGCTTATATTGCTAAAATTGAAATTTGATAGCCGTTGTAGGCACAGCACAGAAAGCTTCTTATGCAGTTTTGTACGTAATAGAAAACAAACAAAACTTACTTCTTTATTAAAGGGCCCGTCATGGCCAGGTGGGTTAAGGCGTTCGACTCGTTATCTGAAAGTCACGAGGTCAAATCCCCGTCGCACCAAATATACTCGCCCTTTCAGCCGTGGGGTGTTATAATGTGACGGTCAATCCCACTATTTGTTGGTAAAAGTGTAGCCCAAGAGTTGGCGGTGGGTGGTGATGACTAGCTGCCTACCCTCTAGTCTTACACTGCTAAATTAGGGACGGCTAGGGCAGATAGTCCTTGTGTAGCTTTGCGCGAAATTCAAAACAAACAAACAATCTTTGTTAAAGAGATAAATAAAAAAAACTACTTATCACTCCAGAAAATAGAGTTTGGTTTTATTTAAGTCATGTTTCGCCATTATGGCTTTGCTAGAAGAAACAAGACACTTACTAGCATGGTTTAGACTTGTACAAAATATTTCAGAATAGTTTGAGTTTGCATAATGAGGTGGACTTTTTTACACTGGAATATCTTAACGTAATTCTTGTGAAATGGAAAGTTAATAAAAACACGCATACAATATGTCATTATACTAATTAAATACGAACAATAATCTACGGATTTACAACACTAAAATCAGGGTATCGATTCCCCTCGGTGGACTCAATAGATATCCTGATGACTTTGCTGTAAGAAAAACACACACATGAACAATAATAATAATTAAAATTCCTGATGATGTTTAGTTTAACAATGATTTATTCTTTGAAATCTGAATTTTCTATTTAAAAGTTGGTGAAGACAATAAGAATATTTGGTGTTATGAGATAATCTCTAACAGTTAAAATGTTTTTGTCAACAAGATGTTCAGCCACAACACTGCTTTGGTGTTGACAGGTAAAAGGTGTTCGGGTTATTCCATGCCAACTCACCTTGGGCTTCCCAGTTCACGTCATAAATTTCTTTGAAAAAATTAAAGTAAAAACATCATTTTGATTTATTCAGCCATGCAAAATCCTAAAGTTGTACAGTATAGCTGAATGAATTTTTAACTTTAATTTTTTTCAAAGAGATCTATGACATTAACTGGGAAGCCCTCGGTGAGTTGGCATGGAATGATCCGTTTATTAATTCTATTTCTAATAGTTTTGACTGATTTACCCAGGTATACAGAATCACAAAGTTTACGTGTTAAACTGTCATATATATTACATTCTCGTGGTTACAGATTAGTCTTAAAATTACCTACAACCTGCACATTTATCTGTGAGTTCATTGCATGCTTTGAGTTTTGGCTTATCTTATTAAAGCATTGCTCAACGTTTTACCTAGTTTCTTTGTAAACTGATGTCAAAACTTGTTTTTCTATATATATTTTTGACACAAGGATTAGCGTATGATACAAGAACATACGAATGTTGAAACTTTGTAGAATGGACGGCAACTGCCTGTTGTGGAGACACAATTGTACAGGACGACGTTTCGAAGACGAAAGGCGGAAGACTTTCAAAACGTCGTCTTCTACACTTGTCTCCACAACAGACAGTTACCGTCCATTCTACAAAGTTTCATCATGAATACTCTGCCTGAACAATTTATCAAAAAACATATGAATGTAATTCCTTGCTTTCCTGTGGTAATGTTCTACACTGTTATTATGCACTCTGCTTTCGTTGTTGTGTAAAATTTTGTGTACAGTTTCTTGTATAACTTTGTTAGTTATAAAAGTCCAATAATAGTAGCACATTTAAAGTGTAGTGGGTAAAATGAGTGGTAATGTACAAATACCAGTTTCTCACTAAGTTTACAACACAATTTTGTTATAAGATTGTCATCTTTTAAGCTAACATCAACATCAAGAAACGATGAAATGCTTGAGTCGTTGGAATGCTCAATAGTGAATTTTTTAAAGGATGAAATTAATAAATCAACCATAAAATACTTTATTATATCAATTAAGTATGAACAGTAATAAATAAAAACTCCACAACGATATTTTGTTTAATAGCGACTTATTCTCTGACATTTGAATTTTTTCACCTGAAAACCTGTGCAATATGAGAATTGATGCAAACGAACCGCATATCTAATGCCACAGCCAATGTATAACATCATTGAACAAATGTACAACTTTTGGGGCATTTGAATTCTGTAGTTGAGGATTGTGATAACAAGTGGAACTTGATACAGAGATTTAAAATCAATGAATTCTAACATTGATACTGGTAATGGATGTCTGAGGATAAAACTTACACATTGATACTGGTAATGGATGTCTGATGATAAAACTTACACATTGATACTGGTAATGGATGTCTGATAAATCAAACACCTCACAGGCTTCCTTTCAGTACCAAAAATACTACTAGATACTTCAGTTGGTGTTGAAGAGGATTAATATAACTTTCAGAGAGTGTTTATTCATATCCGCTGATAATTGTAAATATGAAGGTTTGCTTGTCGAATTTTGCACATAACTATTTTAGGGCTATTTGCCACCAGCTGTCACTAATTTATAAGTGATAGACTGTAGGGAGGGAAGGCAATTGTTTTGGCCACTGTAACTGAATAGTAGATTTAATTGTCACATTATAAAATTCCCACAACTTGAAGGACAACATGTTCGGTAACAGGATTCAAACTATCGACTCACAGATTGCCAGTCGAGTGCCTTCCACCAATAAGGAAGGAACACCAGATGAATGTAGTAATATTCACTGATGTACTTACATATAAATTTCTGGATACACTGGAAAACATCCGTGTTTTTTTTCAATACACTAACTCTGAATATTAGCAATTGGAACTAAATTATTTAGCCCTCGGGGGAAAACTCTGAATTCACTGTCAAACTACGTGATGTATGTAACGCACATATTAATTCTGAAGGGCTGGTGGAACTTACACTTAAGAGACTGCAATGAGATAGATAACTTATCATGTGAGTGGCATACTAGTGTTTGGTCACACCCTGGAAACAGATTGTTGAAATCTAAAAGTAATAGTAAAGCACAACAAGGATAAGACTTAAAATTAAAACCAGGAAATTGTTCACAGTAGTTTGGTTTCTCATTTGTACAATAAGTAAGGACAAAGTGTCATCTAATCTTTCAAAAAACCACAGCAATCAATAACTGATCCAATTCTCTTAACAAATAATAAGTCCACAGTTATTTGAGTGTTGAATTGTATCGTTGAAGGTTTGTGGCCAATTCTTTCAAGACAACCACATCACCATCTCTATTAACTGAGGATGAATAAATGTTTGTATGTACACAGGAATGTAAAGACGCATTCTAATCTTTAAAATATGTCTTTGTCAAAGTACTGGTGTTGGTTTATCTGCATTAATATTGTCCATTCATTATCAGTACCTGACACAGTAAAGCTGGAAGAGTTTTGTCACTGGTACAATACAATATTGAGTATTAAACTGAGTATGCGTTGACAGCTACTGAGTGCCAGTACTGTAAAACAAATAAAAACGTCCTTGCATTTGTATTATTTGTCAAGCATTGCTGCAACTATTTGCAGGGCAGTGAGTTCACCGTTAAAGTGGATCCTACATCACTAAAATGGTGATGAACTAGAAGCTATGAGTACACATAGAATGATGGTGCTGCAAGAATATAACTTTGTTGTATAACATCATCCATGTCAACAGCATAGAAAAATTGATGGATTATCTCATAAATCAATAAAATTATGTCGATTTATTGAATACTTTAATTTGAGACACTGTCCAGCAGTTAACTCCATAACAACAACAATCATTATTAACCATACAAATTGAACAATTTTGCATTTAAATGGACACTATGAATGACGAGTTAGAAACTTTGAAAATAGCAGTTGAAAGATCCAAACAAACTGGGCATTTCTTAACACTGAACAAAGTAAAGCATGATTATGAGAATATGGCAGATGTATTTCTGATGTGCATATCTGGAACTTATACGATTAGTTGTGAATTCTGGATGTACCATCGTAATGATCTACCAGGATGTAGTAGCCAGTGTATATTGCAGTTAAAATCCATTACATTCCTAACACATACTTTATATAATGAAGCTACAGGGAGATTAATTGCCTGTCAATACTACTGTTAACATGTGAAAGCAGTTTTTACCTTAATTAGATAAAGTCATGGAACTACGTGCACTGCCCATAGAGAAAAATCTCATCCACGTTAGGGAAAAATGCAACTAAAAGATGCAGACGTTTTACTTAAAAGAATCCATCTTATTCTAGGTGGCCCACTTCCTGAGACAAAAAATGTAATTAGTACTGTTGGTCATAACTTAATTGAGCTAAAGTCTACTCGTTGGTTGGCATATCGGCACAATATATCACAGAGTTGTTGGCTGAGCAGAGAAGATCATGGAGAACTTGTAGAGATTCAAACTGATCAGGAGCTAAGTTCAATAGAGAGTTGTTTGCCAAGTTATACTAGGAGTTAGGTGTGGTGAAAATGCACATTTCAGCATATGATTGTCAGTTTGATAGTTTAACTGAATGATCGATGCAAACTGTCAAACATATGCTAGTCAAGTTTGTTAATCTCTAGTGAACTGACTGAGATGAACGTTTACCATATGTTATATCATAAATATCAAATATTTGTTATCCAAATCCTCTAATTTATGGACAATAAATACAGCTCCCTATGGATCTATGTTTGCCTGTCCAATAGATAATAACTTGATTAGTCTTTATGTCATTAGTTAACAGTGAATGAGGTGAACTATATACTACATGAACTGTATATGTGTAGTGAACATATTGACAGTCCAAAACTACAAACAACACATCACTGGTATTAATTTCGAGAACCGGTTACTTCAGGAATCAGAAATGGATGAGTAATTTGACTCATATAATGAGGGTACTGTATTGTATAATATTGTCTCATTGTTTCAGTTGATGAACAGGGAAAGGCTGGTAATACCTTTGTGGCTGTTCATAAGTAATCAATCAGATGAAGCTATCTGTCTCAATGATTGGCTATGATGCCTTCCTTCTCATCATTGTATAGAAAGGATTTCTTTGCTTTCCAGCTATTTAAGTGGTATTTTCCAAATATTTCATCAGGATGTCGTATGATAAATACTAAGTTATTGTACAGCTGAGACATTTGATTGGTTAAGAGATAAGCAAATGAAAAAGCATTGTTACGTTGCTTTCAGAGCCATGTAGTAATAATTAGAATAGGTAAGATCTCACATAAAGAGATCGGATACAGATATGGATTCATATTTTAATAAGCTATATGAATAAACATCATGGTATTTAACCTTTATCTAAACAAAATTATTAAATATTCATAACGTTTAGTTATTATTAATTCCTTTTTTAAGTTCTGGTCTGAAAGGCCCTGAGATAACGGTTGAGAAATCCAAAGTTTTGTTGTTTTGTTTGTAGCACAAAACTACACAATGGGCTATCTGTACTCTGCCCACCACGGATATCGAAACCCGGTTTTTAGTGTTGTAAGTCCGCAGATATACCGCTGAGCCACTGGGGGGCAAATCCAAAGTGAACAAAGGTACTTGAAATCTTTAGATGATCTTAACTAAATGAAAATGTCATCAAATGAAGTCTTGTTTTGTTTGTTTTTTTCGAATGATTTTGGCTTTTGTTTTAAATTTCTTGGAGAATTTGCATAATTTTCGTACAGAGTATATATATATTAGACAAATTGTTGATTATCGCAACCAATATCGTGGTAATAGTTAGGTCTTCACTCAGTGCTGGCTGGAAAATTCTGACTCTGTGTCAGCATCAAGAAACAGAGCTACATTAATTCTGTGGTAGGTAATTTGTTTAGGTGATGCTCAGAGATTGAGCAGATCACTTCATCTCATACATGGTTTATAATTTAAGAATAAGTGTGTGGAAATTTTATTTTTACTTGGCTGACTTTATTTATATTTAACTAAGACAACTACCACAAATAAATAAATGAATAAAGAAAAGATGAAAAAACCCAGACGTCATCATAGAAGGAAATGTACTGTATGTCTGAGTGACGTGCTAGTGTTTGGATTTATTGTACTTTTTTCTTTAGTGGTCAGTTCTAAATATTTTTAGAGCTTAAATGTTAATACCAAGAAATTGATGGGGGAGTGCCTTAAGCAAAATTCGCGTTCACTGTTCAAGCATTAAATATTCTTCCAAAACAACGCCACAACTGTATATTTGAAATGGAAGAAAATATTTTTAGTGTGAAACACAAGTTTCTCAGAAATACTCCTTTGGTTTTAGTGGTAATTTATGAATGTTGGGGAGAAAGAGTGAATAGGTGTTGTTGCTTCAAATAGTTTCAGGTGTTTCGTATTATCAGTAGATTAAGTAGTAATTTAGTAAACTATTCTCAGATACTTGTTCAGGAGGCCTAGGCTCAGTAAAATGTCTCTGGTGGAATCTTCTCTGTACAGGTTTCTATAAACACTTATCTCATGTTGTACCTTTATCTTCTGGGTAAATTTCAATGTCGACTTCAGTTTCCTAGCTTCAAGTGTTCACTCTGGTATGAATTTCCTGTTCTGAAGTCGAAGGATTTTCTGTGGATGCTCCTGTGTTTTGTGTCTCCTTGGTCTGCATCTGTGGTTGCAGGTATTGTAACTTTTTCTTAATGATCAGGAGGTTTACTGAATTAGATACAGTGGTCTTTTGTGGTGATTTCTAAGGTCATTAGTCCATTATGGAGATGTTATTGGCGTGTAGCTCAGGCTTTGTGTGCATTAGTCGATGTAATATGTTGAGCCTGCAAGTGTTAGTTTTCCTTTACTTGTTTATCTTCCTGTGTGTTTTTATTCACTTTGAAATTAAAGAAATACTGAAAAAACTATGTATGTATGATGCAATTAATTTGATGTCATTAAAGCATTCATGAATTGTGTTTAATGTTTTGTCTTTCGTGAAACGATTCTGTAGAATGTAAGTATTTCAGTTGTAATATAGTTTCTCAGTGAGTTATTTAGTAGTGATAGACAAGTCTAGGTCCTCAGAAAGATGGTGTAAAGATTGGTGTTACTTCTAGACGACTTAAAATATATTGTGGGGATAGAATTCCACTGTTCATTTAAAGGTTTGAGGTCTTCAGATGTTTTGGGTTGCTCATGGATTCCTTTTCACTCTAGACTTCTTGATTGCATCTTCATATGTTATTGGCAACTTATTTTAGAGAATAGATGTTTAGTAAGCCATTGACAAGCACAAAAGTCGTTATCTTTACCTTCGCATCTTCTTACTACACACTGTAACCAGCTTGTTCGCTTCGTTATAGGATTTTCATTCCTACTAGCGTCTCATCAATTTCAGGTGTAATTTCAATATACTTTGAAATAAGATAACTAATGAATATGATTTACAATAGTTTATAGCAGAACTTAAGAATAGGAACTCCAAGCTAACCCAACTTGCAATAGGTTAGACGTTCAACTAGTAAGTTTAAAACATCTTGAATTATTAACCCTGTTTTGGAAAAGATTGTCTCATAGTACTATGAAATATAAATATTAGAGTTAATATTTTAAACCATAAAATAATTATTGAATTCAGTGATGTCGAGAAAACCCACTTGTAGAGAAATGTGTTTGTAAAATTATTGAATTATATTATAAATATCATCTGCCAATAAAATGTATTTAGATTATTGTTTAGAAAATAAATTAACCTTATTTTTATGTTTATGCATGTTTTAAATAATGATTTAAAGACCTAATATAATTTATTCTATCCAGAATGTTATTTTTAGTTTTAGACACATAAAACAGCAAAGACAATGTTAATCCTACCTCAAAACAAGTTTCTTTCTCTTAGTCATATTAGACTAGTAGAAGCATAACCATGTTAAAATTATTTTCACTCTTTCATTCCAGAACTCAATATGACAAACATAATGCAATAATGCTATATAAAAAGTTTGCGTCACGTATCGAAGAACTGCATAAATGCCATAATATATACAATGACATATATATATATAAGAGCGAAGATCTCTCTCGCTGTCTGTGAATCTGTTCCTTATGCACAGATACATCTTAAAAGCTACAAACTCTGGGTACAGATAACTCTTCAAACTAGAAGTAATATGAGTTATGTGACCAACGCATCAAAGCCATTTTTGTGGTCGCAGTTTTAGGCCTCAGGCCAAATTGACCAATATAGCAATTTTTGGCAAATAGGACAACCATTTGGTCGCAAATTCTTAAGGCTAGATATTTTTGGTAATATGTGGACAAGAAAGCTATTATTTGCAATTCCGTGATTAATTATGTGTTCAAAATATTTCAAATCATCGTGGTCTTTTGTGATCTTTAAGTCTCTTTCTTCGAATAATACAACCATACTTTCTATCTCCCCTTAACTGAAACAGGCTGATGCTCACACACTCCCTCAACCAAATAGATTTGCTTCAGATATATATTTTGCTTTTCTTGCGTTTACTCGCAAGATTCAGCTATTCAATGGCTTAACGAAAATGCCTGGTATTGCCAAGGTTTCGTTGTTTTGCAATGAAAATACATTAAATCAATTCTTCATTAAATAGAACAATATTAAAGTCAGAGTACATTCCAAACGTCACTATATTACACAACTCAGAACATCAAAAGGCAGGGAAGTCTGTTTTAGAAATTGAAATATCATGCAAAGCACATGCAAAAAGGAGGAGATACGTACCTTGTTTTGCTTTGATTAAATAATTTTAGTGAATTTTTATTTTTATTGATTCTAATCAAAATATTTAATTAAATAAAGAAATCATTTTAGTTTGTTTAGAAAAAAAATCATAATTAATATAGATGATTTAATCAAAACAACTCAGAAAACTTATACTTAAGCGATTTTCATCCGATCAGCGCTGGGCACTTCGTGCTCTGCTGGTTTGGTATAAAATTTAACATCTACAAGTTGTCAAGGTAAAAAAAGGTTAAGGGACTGTTTACATGCGCCACACATGCGAACGAGTAAAACCTAACGTTCCTTTTGTCAAAGCGTAGCCAGGTGGTTAAGGCACTCGCCTCGTAATCTGAGGATCGCGAGTTCGAGTCCCCCTCACACAAAACATGCACACCCTTTAAGCCGTAGGGGCACTATAATGTGACGGTCAATCACACTCTTTGTAGGTAAAAAAGTAGTCCAAGAGTTGGTGGTGGGTGGTGATGACTAGCTGCCTTTCCTCTAGTCTTACACAGCTATATTAGGGACGGCTACCACAAATAGCCCTCGTGTAGCTTGAGCGAAATTCAAAAACAAATCGTCAAAGCGTACGAAAATGATAAATGATACATTTTTCGTCAAAATGTAAATCAGTTTTTGTTATTTATTTACTAACAGTAAATGATGCCGTTTCGTGTTTTTTGCTGTTGTTTTTAAAAGGGTTCACAAACTCCCAATTCCGCAGCGAACATAAGTCTCCTGTGGTGGATATTTCCAAAACCAAAGGTAGAAGTCAGTTCAGAAAAAGAAAATAACAATAGTAATTGAAAGTTATGAACTCAATTAATAGAAAAGTAATAATTACAATATAAAATAACATTTGAAACTTTACTTTAGTGCATTATACTTATAAATATTTATGAGTATAGTAAATAAGTAAACCTATTAACAACTATTCCCAAGCAATGCTTCTCCCCAGTGGCATAACGGTATGTTTGTCAACTTATACTGCTAGAAACTGGGTTTCAGTACCAGTGGTGGGTAGAGCACAGATAGCCCTTTTTGTGCATAATAACAACCAATAACAATACCCAATCAAAAATATTAAAAATATCTATGCATGTCAATTCTAAATTCTACATACTTTCCACAGAATATAGAAAAGAAATCTGAATTTCAAGAACTGAAAATAGTTTTATCTTACATAACTAAAATTAATCTGATATTTTTCAGTTAATGTATTATAAGTTCTATCTTTACAAAAAACTTACCGCACTTTACCAAGTGTAACACAATAATACAATTTTAACAAATCATAACATAACATTACTTTAGTTCTGTATTAATTATTTTCTTCAAAATACAATTCCCAAGAAAATTAAACTTCACATGTAACACTCTTCTTACTATATAATTGTTAGAGAAAGTGGGCATTCAACCTAAATATTCATATAAATGAATGTCTTAACATACAAACTGAGACTGTAATACTTTCAGTTTTTTATGCTTTGAAAACAAAACATGAAACACAAGTCCTCAGCTTACTTCATTGAGATTTAAAAACGCTTATTACAAATTATACAGCAAGTTTAACTGTTTTAACTTGAAATGTGCTTTTACCAAAAAATTACTTTCTTAGCATAACTGTTTAAATCCTGCAAAATATAAACAGTATTTAATGAAATCAGTCAAGTGGCTATTTATGTTTTGTCTATCGTTATGTATAAACAGCAATGTATGAACAAAAATAAAGTTTCACTCATACTTTATATTAAAGAGATAGGTTTAAAGGTTCTAAGGATAAACTGTTAAACAAGAGACTGCTGACCTGTACAATTCTACAATAAAGTGGATAATCCGTTAGAAATTTTATCTTGTTATGTAAACGTTGTATATACTTTTTATTAATCATCGTTTATCTTAAAATATTATTTCCTTTAATTAATGAATATTTACATGCAGGTGACTCACAAATTACGATAAAGTGAACATTTGTACGTTTCAATCAGAAATATTAATATAATAATTTCTTTCTTTACAGAATAAAATATTTCAAACTCATTTCTGTTTTGCTTACTGAGAGATTATTTTTAATTAGAACAGTAAAGAATCCCCTAAGATTCAGCCAAAGCCATCTCTAATCTTGAGCTTCCAGATGAAGATGACCAGATGAAGAGCAACCAGTCATCAGCCACATATACTAAATATTTTTACCAAATAATAAAATTCATCCTCGTGACAAATATCCCTCTCACAGTTAAAAATGCAAAGCATATTCAGCAGCATGCTGCAGCTTGAACCTTACTATCCGCAGCCTGGCACATTAACCCCCAGACTTTTATTACATACAGCTTTATCTACTTCGTACGCAAAGTATCATTTCATCAATTAATCTTAAGAAAAGTGGTCTGGATGACGATAGCTTGAAAAGATTTAAGGCGTATCATGTTCAACAGAAATCTACAAAAACTTTAAAAATCAGATGAATGTGAAAGAATTAGCAATTTCCACTAAAACGATGGAAATATATTTAGAATTTTTATATCAACATGTTACAAGTGTCCTGTCATAAGTTAGCTAGTACTTAGTAAAATTATAGTTTCAAGTTAAAACCATGTCAAGTGATAATAAAGTAAAATGCTAGAACTTTTAAGTTTTATGTGAATATAAATGACAAATTACATTTTACCGAAAATTAATCATACCAAAATTAGATAATGCTGTCAATACTCGAAGTACTTGCGAGTTTACAACATTGTCATTTATGCCTTATTTAACAAAATCATCCAGTAAAAAAAAAATCTTCGGATATTTAAATTCAAATGATATTGTTAATACCATGCGTTCATCACGTGGCTGTTAAATAATACAAGAAAGTTAGAAATATGGCACGTAAAACAGCACGTGAACAAAACTGTTCACACAAGATTCACATGTCAAACTTACGAGTGTTGTACTAATGTATTGTGTAAAGTCAATAACAACTTACGCTTTTTAATTTATTAATTTCTGAGCTTAGTATTGAACCTCAAAAATGATTTTATTACAACTAAAAACAAGACATTTTTGTATCAACACATACATACAATAAAAAACATTGAAATAGATTATACTTTCTGTAAAATCAGTTATTAGTTGTTCTATATTTATAACACTGATTATTCACATCACTTTTGTGTAGGTTTCTTTTTCTCATCAATACTCTTCAAACAAATCTGCGGACACAAGACTCACATCTCGAACGTATGACTGTTCTACTAATGCACTGATCATTTATTAACCTTCGAGTTTATTATTGATCTTTGAAAACTTTATTACAGTTAAAATAAAACATTTTTGAAACAACAAATACACACACAATGAAAACCGCTGAAGTAAATATGAACTCACTAAAATCAGTTAACTTTAAAATTAAGAAACTAGAATATCACAACAGTATTAACTCCATCAATTTTGAGGTATTTGAATTACTTTAAACGTTTTACTTGATAAAATAAATCTAAGTATTAAACTTTACTTTTTAGTAAATATGAATAGTCTTCAAGGTAAGAACTTTATTTCAGGCCACGTAAGTTATTTCAACTGGAACATCTAAAAATTGTAAAATATAATTACTTCGAGCAAAGTGAAAATGAGTATGGTTATATTTTGTTTCTTTACACAACAAAGAAGATTTATAATTTTGTCGTTTTTACAGAACATACATCAATATCCTGCATATGAAGGTATAAAAATGTAATGAAAGACCTATAAACAAACAACAACAATAAAATTATAATAATAAATAAGACTATACAGTTGATGCAGAAATACATTTTTGGCTAAAAATGTTCACATCACTATTCTATAAAGAATACAAAGCTAATCACAAACTTTATACATAGACGTCATCATATAGTTATGAAATGATATGAAATGTGACATTTTTATGAAGATACATCCAAGGTTATAAGAAGAGTGGGTTATCTATATCACAGATTTTCATCTTATTTCTAAAGAACCCTTTAGAGAACTACTATTATTAACTGTAAGTTTAGCATTAAAATACTGAGAGTCTGACTTTGTGTGACTATATATTCTAATCTTACGCTTGTATGGCTGCTTTAAAGTTGGTTGTCCATTTATATTCAAAGGTATCAAATCAGGAGGCTGAGTAGAAAATGCAGATTTTTCAATAGTTAATAAAGGTTGGCCATGAATGCTACAAGGACGAGCATCGTCTCCAGGAGGCCCAGTCACTGGTGAACTTTCTACCTGAGGTGTTATACTGGAGGAACACGAGACGACTGATCGTGTATATTCCTTATTTGTATTCAGTGCTGGTTTCCTATCATGCTGAGGGTGACTAGAGATTCCCTTGCTGGTTAGACTAGTTACAGGAAAACCTGGGTGAATGAAAGAAAATTCTGATGTGGCTGATGATACCCCAGATTTAGAAAACTGAGTGTTGGAAAGAGGGTGAGCAGCTTCTGGGTTGGAGAGTATATGTTGAGCATAAAGGGATCGCTGAGAGAGAGCTGGTGATACCTGTAGAGAACGTGGAGAAGGTCTTTCAAAATGGCTTCGCAAGGATCCTCTTCCTACTGAGATAAGGGAAGAGTAAGAACCTCCTGAACATTGAGGAGCCAGTCGAGGTGTAAGAACAAGGCGAGATGGAGAATGAACATCTGATTCAAAGGGAATCTTCACACTGCTTTCATCTAATGGCTCAATGTCAGTGGAAACTGCATGAATAAAACGTAGAAATAAATATTAATCAAGAAAACATTTATAATTACGACAGAAACAAACATCTTAGTATCACTTTAGCTTTGTTATAGGAAAACAAGAGAAGAACGTCATTACTTAAAACTGCTACCCTTTACCTGAAAAGATAAGAAAGAAAAATTCTCTAAAGGCGTAGCTAGAAATTTATTGTGTAGAGGTGTTTATATACGGTAAAAATACATGTATCTTGGTACTGTTTACTTTAGGAAACTATAAACGCAGATAAATATCTGATTATTAAATACTATATTCTACGTTATTTGAATTTGAAACTTGTAATAAGTACTAAATGTTATTTAATATATATATATTAAATATATTATATATATATTAAATATATTATATATATATTAAATATATTATATATATATTATATATATTGAATATATATATATATTAAATATATTATATATATATTATATATATTGAATATATATATATATTAAATATATTATTTTTATATATTAAATATAACTCTAATCCCCGCCTCCAAATTTACCTATGTCAATACAAATTGGTATATAATTAGAAATTATAATATAAGGTAAGGGGAAATCACAGTGTACTTAGATAGGTCTTACTGCACAAAGAAGCATACCCACGTTAATCTACAACACATCTTAGAAAAAGTAGTCAAGAAGTAGAATAGTGAAATTACAAATTCCATTGGAAGGGAAGGGACACGTAACAAAACTTTACTTTTTGTTCTTCTCTCAAGTTACAAAAACACTAAAATTTAATTATACGTCATAAGTGGTGATGTATGTGAATCTAATACACACATGTATATCTTCTAACGTTATCTCGTCTGAGACGGCCGGCATGGCCAGGTGGGTTAAGGTGTTCGATTAGTAATCTGAGGGTGGCGGGTTCAAATCCTCGTCGAACCAAACATGTTCGTCCTTTCAGCCATAGGGGCGTTATAATGTACGATCAATCCTACTGTTTGGTGAAAGAGTAGCCCACGAGTTGGCGGGGGGTGGTTATGACTAGTTGCCTTCCCTCTAGTCTTACACTGCTAAATTAGGGACGGCTAGTGCAGATAGCCCTCGTGTAACTTTGCACGAAATTCAAAACAAACAAGCAATTCATCTTTTTGTGAACTTAGTAAGAGAAACAAGCTCCCTCTTTATCACATTTTATATATTATACTATGCAAAAGTGTAAATGCAAAGTCAAAAGTTAGATTTCACACTAATTTTAAAGAGCAATTAAAGGTAAATCACAGGTTAAACATCAAATTTCAATAATCTTCATATTTAGCACAACAGAAGTTCAGTGAAAGTGCTTGAGTTTAACAAACAGTTAATATCTTGTGTCCCCCTTTTGCTTAAATAACTGCAGACAATATCTGAATCATTGTTGCAACATATTTTATTCTATCCTTTGAGATTTCACTTCCAACGTCTCTGATATGTTCCCATGAAGTTTATTTGGAAATAACTTCTGATTTGCCAAGTTTTTTATCTATCAAATCTCAGATCTGCTCAATTCGATTGAGATCAGGGCTCTTTGTGGACCATCGCATCATTTAAATGTCTCCAGTTGTTTCTTTCTTAGCTAAGTAATTTGTACATAGGTTGGATGAGTGTTTGGAGTCATTATTTTTTTGGTAGTAGAATTTCTTACCAATGGTACGCAAACCACCAGTTATACTATGATGGATCAGTATCTCATGCTACTTGTGCTGGTCCATTATTCCATTTATTTGCAAATATCTTCTGTTACCTCAGCATAAAAACAACCCTAAACCATTACAATGCCTCTCCTATGCTTCATGGTAAGCGCTATGCATTGAAGTAAGCAGCATTCACTTTTTTTCTGCCGGACGTACAACCTACGCTTTGAACTAACTATTTCAAACTTGGACTCATCCGTCTATAACAACACCCTTTTAAAATAATCAACAGTCCAGGTTTTGTACGTTTCATCAAATTTCAGTCTCTTGGCAATGTTTGGAGATAGAAGTAAAGTTGTTGTTTTTAAACTACTACACAACCAAATATTTCATTCTTCTCGAGTATTCATGATACTGTAGATCTGGATACTTTTCTGTGATTTGCTACATGGTTGTTTATCTCATGCTTGAGATCAGTGCCAGTCTTCCTTCTGTCTTGAAGGCTGCATAAACGAAGATATTTAACATCAGTATCACTGAGTTTAGGTAGACTGCCTCTTCCTTTCCTATTTTCATATTTAACTGTCTCGGTCTCACGATTTAGGTTGTACTTGACAGTGTTTGGGAACTAGTTCAAACCTGCAGCAATGTATCAGAGAATCCAACTAGCATCACATAAAGCTTTTATGCGAACTCTCTTCTGTACTGACAATTTTCTACTCGGTGTTTGGACCCTGGCAGCACAAAAGAACTTAATAAATAAAGGCTTATTTGTGGAATGCTATTATATTGATTTTTTCTAGCATATACCAATACCATATGTTAGCTCCTTGGTAGCTTATTTCTGTGTAATTAAGACACTGCATGGGGTACAATTACAGTTATTTCAAAACCTAAGTTTGAACAGTATGTTCATTTGAGCAGAGCCTTTATGACGTGTCTTTGATAAAAGTATAGGGGGATTCTAGAATGATAAGTATTCTTACCCTACACATTCAGTTGGTAACAAGGATCAGTGAAGAATTACCTTAATATTGAAATGTACATTCTGTAATGACGTGGAAGCATTAGCTCCATGAAATGAAAAGAATAACAAAGTGTTATATTGTTCTAACCCACTACAGTAGGTAAGACTTATCTGTGAAGTTTCTGAAGAAATGTAGATATAACGATAGAGAATAGTTTCACCTTTATAGTAAATAACTTTAAAAACATCCTAACTTTAAATAAAAGCGAAACATAAAACCAGTTTATGTTAAAATGCAAAAGGAAAACAAGCTGAGAAAGAATTGTTTTAAAAAGCCCTTTGTCTTATCTTTAGATTCAATAAACACTAGAAACTAGCTAAGGAATTAAAAACGGAAAAATAAATAATTATATTTTATAGAGCCTTAAATAAATGTAACATTTAAAAGTACATTTACTAAAACTCCACATTTAAAATTTTAAAAATACCCAACAACATATATACGTCTTTAGTGCTAAATTTTTGTTTTTATTTTTTCAATTTAGCCGAATACTTGGTAGAAGAGTACTTCCTAACATTAAGTTCCTTGTTCCCCCAGTAGCCCAGCAATATGTCCGCAAACTTATAATGCTATAAACAGAGTTTAGATACCGGTAGCGAGCAGAGCACAGATAGCCCATTGTGTATCTTTGTGTTTAATGTTTAATTACAAAGAAATAATTCCTTTTACATCAGTTAATAGATTCACCTTATTTTAACGAGCTTTAGTGAATGTTTCTGTAGTTTCTGACGATAACATGGGAAGTTTAAGAAATGGACATGATAACTGAATGATAGCTTATTTACATACAGAACTCAACTAGCCATACTGATGTTATTGTAAGATATATTTTATAGAGATGTTAAGACACCAGTAAAATCAACTTAAATACTCACCGTCTGAGCGGTTACCCATATAAGGTGTGCACTGTTTCTCTGCAACAGGCCGCAGGTCACCTAATCGCTGGAGGTATTTGCTGGTGTTGTGATGGCACATCAAAGAGTTCTCCACGTAACTATCAGAGAGGGTATGTTGCAGAGTGTACAGATGCCTGGCGACATTAAATAATAGATTACAGTTGAACAGAGCTACTACAAAGTCAATTTTAATTTTTTGCAGTCATAAGTTGTAAACCAAAATAAGCTAATCTCTCTTTAACATACAAACAACAAGGGACAATGAGTCCATCAAAGCTGTCTTTTCACACCTATCCTTGTAAAGTAAAAATTTAAACCTACACTTTATTTTTCAGAAAACCAGCGATTCCCCTCATTTATTCTTGTGAAGTACCAACTTATTGAAGGCAACTCATTCAATAAGTCTTAGGCCTGGCATGGCCGAGCGCGTAAGGCGTGCGACTCGTAATCCGAGGGTCGCGGGTTCGCGCTCGTGTCGCGCTAAACATGCTCGCCCTCCCAGCCGTGGGGGTGTAGAATGTGACGGTCAATCCCACTATTCGTTGGTAAAAGAGTAGCCCAAGAGTTGGCGGTGGGTGGTGATGACTAGCTGCTTTCCCTCTAGTCTTACACTGCTAAATTAGGGACGGCTAGCACAGATAGCTCTCGAGTAGCTTTGTGCGAAATTCCAAAACAAACAAACAAACAAACAAACAATAAGTCTGTCACACTCTTATAAAAATGACTGTTTCTTAACAAAAGCCTATGATATATCCTAAATAATAAACTCGAGAACTTTTATGCTATTGTCTCCAAGTTCCACCACAAGCCAGCCTTTAGATATAAATATTCTGAATATTCTTCTAAATCTCGATAATATTATCTACAGCTTACCATTTTGTTTTCTATTGTAAACCAATGTAGAATAACTAAACTGCTTTGATGCGACTGGGCACTGACTAATATTATTTTTGTCTTTGTCATTTAATGATATAAAAATAGTTTAAACAACATTTTCAATCCATAACACCATGCGAGACTCGAGTATAAATCTTGTTTTAAAATATATAACGTGAATAATTTTCCATACCTTTTTGTTAATCCTACATCAGAAAGTTGAGGAACTAAAGTCTGTGACTTCCGGAGAACCTCTCGTCTGCCCTTACTACGACTCATAGCATCTCGCAAAGAAAACATCCAATCATCCAAGCCTTGTGGTGTCCATAGTAACAACTGTCCTTCTTGCCCTACCCTGATGGCTATTACTCCATCTCTTTTTTTATCTGCCCATTGAAGGCCATCGACATCAGCCAGATTAACCTAACAGTAAATAGTATTGTCCAGATTTGCATACAAATCCTAAATAATTTTATTCTACAAATCACAGTATTTATAAGCAATTTTTTCAGTATATGATAAAAATCAGTTCAAAAGACACATAAATCTGGAACTATAAATGGTCTTAGTCCTTAGTTGAAAGTTAAAAAATAGACAAATATTTAGAAACTGTTAACCTCTCTATGCTTTTAGTTTAACGTAATTCATCATTTTCTGAATGTGAGGGGTTTCTTATATATTATAAACTTAATGTTTCGTAGTTTGTATTAAGTAAAGAGGGGAGACAGCTTTAATGGTCTTATCAGTTTGATTTGTCGTGTGACTTTCTTATAAGATATGAAATAAGTACATGAATGTAGAGCTCTGAAATACAAAATTTAATGTTTAAACAAGTAAAATTTGCATAAAAGTAGTAAACAAATATACAAATTATACTTTTAAAAAACTATAAAAGTTACAAACTGAGCATTGTTGTATAGAATGTTTTAACAAAGCAATGTTCTGCTGATATAGACATTAGGAAATATAAATCGTTCCAAAAGTGAAGACATTTGTCTCTCCTTTGTTTTGTCGAAGACTTGAAAAACATATCAAATAATTTTGCATAATGTCTCAAATGAGCTATACATTCAAGCATTGTACCCATGCCTTTATAAATATTGAATGATATATTGCGTTTATGTTAATCTATCATGAACTCTCAAACTAAACTTCAAAGTTCAACTGAGTATTTATAACTTACAAATGTTGAGTATGTTATAAAATAATCTTGGAGCCTCACCACATTGTTAAAGTCCATATCACCATGTGCAATCATGCACAATCTAATAACCAAGGATCTTGAAAATAACTCTGCAACATAGTTTGTATTGTCAAAGACTCCATCATAAAACTGTTATGTTCACAGCACATTCCTCATTTTTGCTGGCTTCCCAGCATCTGTTTCAACAACCTAACCACACTAATAACTATAGGCATAACTTCTAGCAACTTGTGGCCAGTATGTTTTTATATGGAATAGCATGAATATCTATTTAATTCTCCAAACGAGTGAAGATATAATGGTTAAATAGGTCGTATAATTATAACAAATATCTGTTGGCCGTTCTTCTAGATAAATACCGTTCTTGAATATGTTGTATATCGTTGCATGGAACACTTAAATATTTTTTCTCACTGAACTTTGCTTCCATGAATTCTCACCAGTTATACGACACAACAATTTGCCTATTAAGTCAGTAATATGGCTTGCTGCAAGCCTCTTTCTGGATAGTCATGGAAACATAACATTAATCCACATTCGTTTGCTTTACAATGTCACTAAGATGAAAGGATTTTCCCATATTTTTGATCTGAGTGTATGCATGTTTGTTTGTTTTTTTATACATGCCTAATACAAAAAAGGTCAATTTTTGGTGCCAAAAAATTTCAAAATCTAATTCAGATACATGTAATTCTACTGTTGTTTCATACTGACTGTAGTTGTCACACAACTTGCCGATTTAGATATTTTAAATTTGTTTTAATATAACGTACAGAGCCCTTTGTAAAAGATGAATCTATCAAAATTTTGTATCGAATTGCGGACTCTTTCATTTAACGGTAATTAATACACACTTTACTTATCATTCGGCATGAAAGATATTGTAAATTATCAGAATATTAAATAAATCTACCCTAAACCTCTCCTTACACTGTTCATTTGAAACCAAAGCTCTACAAATTGAACTACTAAGCTAAAGTCTGAAACAAACAAAATCAATTCTACCCATTACTATATCCTTTAACACATTATATATTTGCATATACCCAACACACTAAACTATATAGAATATACAAATTACTTCAAAATATTATTTAGTTGTATTCGAATTAGACATTATGTTAAGTTTGCAAAAGAAAATAAACTGATGCATATCTGTATTGTAAAAAAAATCTTAGCTTGATTCTTGTCATTCAGATTTCATTTTCCATTATCAAGAAGACAGATCTAAAGTTATAAACCATCAAGCACTTTCACATGGATCCAGATAGTCAGTTATCAACGAAAGGAAAAAGTACCAACAGAAGTCACTTCATCTGAAGTCAACACAAATCTCCTTTTCCCAACCTTTAATACTGAAAGCGACAACGCTTTATATGAAAGCTCTATGGTTTTTGTTCTTAAACAGCTGTTGTGTCTTATAATAGCTACACTTAGTTTTCCAGGAAAACCTGTGTATTGGTTGTTTAAAAGAACACGAATCATAGAAAAGTTTTCTTAATTATTTTATGTATGCTGTCAGTTTGAAACATATTACTATGAGCAAAAATTAAATACTTTGGGATTTCCCGTTGGGAAAATTTAAGTTTATAGACTTAAAATTCTAAAATCCGGGGCTTGACTCCCCATGGTGGGGTGGCCATGGTGGTTTTGTTTTAAAATAAACAAATTTGATCTGTAAAATATTGTTATGTTCAATTGTGTTATAATAATTTATACAGCTTCCAGTGGCACAGCAGTATGTCTGGGGACTACAGTCCAAATTTGGCAGAGCAAAGATAGCGCATTGTATTTTTTCGTGCTTAACTACAAACAAATTTAGTACAAACTATGTCCAGCCAGTTTTCTTTTCCAGAATTGGGGAAATTGTTACACGACACTTTAAAGTGAGCTGTGATTTGTATAACTAATTTGTTATTGTACTAGTAAGATGTACGAGACTTGTCCAAAACGTTTGTGGTATAACCTAAATAGAAACAGGAAGGTATGATGTTTTTCAGTTAAATATTAAGTTTAAACGCTTTCATAAATAAACAACATATAACATATAACTCGACGAGCTGATTTTGTGTGTTGCATATTTTTAATGGAAAGAAACGAATGGAGTTAAATGTAAAAAAGATATATTTTATGCAGTGATCAAATATTTTGTTAAAAATAAAAGGGTGCAGCAAGGAATCCAACAGGGCATAGAAGCAGCACAAGGAGAGGGTGCCCTGGCATGTTACAGAAGCAGCACAAGGAGAGGGTGCCCTGACATGTTAAACAATAAAACGTTTAAGTGTAGCAGGTAATCATGTGAAGATAATTTAAGGTCAGATTGGAGATCGACTCCAACTGAAATTTTAGATAAATCTTATGTTTTGATTTGCAGATAGCAAAGGAAGAGGAACTTTGTAAAATTATTGTAGCAAGCACTTCGAATGAAGTTTGGGTATGAGTAAGGTTAGTACCAGTTTGGATCCAAAAATGTTGTCATTTGAGCAGAAAAAGATTCTAGTTGTTGAAAGGCCAATGCCCATTTCAAAGGTTTCAATAGATTTCTAATATTAAGAATGGTTCATTTCATTGGAAACTGCAAAAGTATCCTTAATAGATTGTTTAGGCAAAATATTCATGATGAGTACACTGTTGTTCTCTTCACATCGCGAGTAAGGTTGACAGTCAAAAATAAACTTAAACATGGAGAGCTTTGGGATTTATTATGTCTAAACGAGCAGTTTCGTGTGAAGCAAATGTTGAATGAATTGGTACATGACTAAACTGACTACAGATGTAGAACTGAAGGAAGGGGTGATAAGGAAGGGGTGATTTTTTTTACATAAATCTGATTTCTTGAAAACAATGGCCCTTGTCAGATTTATGATCCTTCAGGAAGATGGAATCCATAAGTCATGTACCTGGAAAATGTGATATAGGAAAAGACAGAACTACTTTGAGCAAAGCCTATTTTTACTAGTTAAGCGCCAGAAATTCTACCTAACTAGAGCTGGTTAAACAAAACAGGAATTAGAGCTACATGAATATATTATTAAAAGAAAGATTGACAGGCATTAGATGACTATATCAACTTTATTTGCTTGTAAACTTGTGGTCGTCTTGAAAAGGAAGTGATTGAATGGAATTTGTTGACTAAAGGGGGATCTGCCATCTTTATCACTGAGGAGGGGCGTCAGAAGAAAGCTAACATGCCAAACATCTCGTTGGTAGGTTCGTTACTTAGAGACAGAAGGTCATAGAAAAAGTTGAGCTATCACAGTGGTTTAGATTGATATACTCTTTTAAAATAAATGGGTTTAGGTTTTCTGGTTTACTGCTATTTGGTGGTAGTAAGATGTTCCAGTTTCCTGGGTTGTTGTATGTGTCTTCTGAATCATCTTGTCTCTTGTTTTTCTCTTCCTTTAGTTTGTTGTTTAAATGTATTGATCTTTGCTTGCTTCTTTTGCAGTGGTAGGTTTCTTGGTTTATTTGTCAGTGCTGATGTTGCATGGACTGTTTGCTTGGTATGGTGGTTGGAAGTCGTGGTTTACGTTAAGGTTTTTCAGTTGTAAAATGAAAAAGTAAAGAAAGCATCCGTGGGGAAGAATGAAATCTACTGTTTGTTTTTATAAGATGTCAAATTTCATAAAATGTGATGGATTTCCTGTGTTTCTTGAAATCATCAGCGAACTGCGTGCATTTTGTTGTGTTTGTATTTTTCTAAGGCTTATTTACCTCTTCAATGATAAAGGATTGCTTTACGTTTCTCAGAAAAGTATATGTAGGCTGGGTGGGATATATTTCCATGATTGGCTCATATATGTTCTGTAGGTCTTCAGGAGACAAGGTTATAGGAGAAAACTTCCTTTTCGTACTCTTCTTATATACTTAAGAACGAAATGAACTTCAGGTTTATACTTGTAGATAAAGTTCACAACTTCTTGGAGGGGAATAAGTCGTTTGGTAGTCCGACAAATATAACTCCTGGTGTCAGTCATCACCTTAACGGTTTCAATAAAGATCTTAGCAGTAGAAGCTGCTACAGGTCTTTTATAGCATCCTGGTGGATTGTTGGCGATGTCTTGTTATTGATTATTTATTCCTAGTTCTGACTGGTGGAATGGCTGCATGTGGTTTCAAACAGTAGTTGCTACAAGATGTTCACATTTAACCTGGAATTTCTGTTTAGTGAAGCCTTTACTATATTGATACAGAAAGATTCTACTAAAATTTGTCTGTGTTCAGGATTTTAGTTTTTATTCAGTTAATTTTGAGTCAAGTTCACATTTCACGCTCTACAGTTTTACTTTATTCTATCCCGAGCTGTCTTCCCGTTTCTCCAATGTATGTTTCGTTACAGGGACGTAGAATTTCATAAAGTACGTTTTTCTGGTTTTCATAAGAAAATTTCTTGTTGGTTTTCACTAAAATCAATCTTACTGTCTTGTATGATTTTCATAGGACATCTATGTTGAACATTTGACTATGCACATGAGTTTTTCACTGACATTTTGCATGTAGAGGAAGTAAGTAGTAGGATATATCTTTTGTTGGCGATAACTTTCAACAATAAATAAACAGAACACAGTCTACTTATTTTGAAATATTATATACTGAAATAAGTTAAAGCTATATACGAATGTTCATTTCATTCTTAGTTACCACAGTCCTATTCAAAGCTTTAAATAATTCTGTTTTCGTCAAAGTCCACGCAGACTGGTTCAGCTACTTCAGAACACAATTTTACAATGCGAATTCTTCTTCTCTGCTCTGTTATTACAATACAGCCTTTGATAATTTCATTTTATAAATCGCCACTAAATGTGCATTATGGCTAAACTCACAATCACGGAGTCTAAATCTATCTAACTCACCAACTTGAACTACATTTTGTATGTGAACTTATAGCATGATACACACACTATGAGATATAATGATGCAATGATACTTAATTTAAAACTACGAGAAAACCTCTAGTAACATGACGAAATTATCAAATCATCTCCAATTCACAACAATTAAACTACACAAAGTAGAACACATAAACAGTTATATAAACAAACCTATAACAGGCTATCGTTTCTAAAAATAATTAAATTTGACACTCATGCTATACTTAAACCATCTAAACCATAACACTCGTAGTAAGTTAAACAGTTATGTAAGTCTAACAATAATAGTAGTGTTGTTCTGTTTGTTTGTTTTTCTGTTGTGGTTTTCTTCAGGAAGTTCTTGATAAGGTAGAGATATAACCGTTCTGTTTAAAATATTTTACAATCTTTGTGTATTTTATTTAATTGTTATCTGATCACAAATGTTGTTTATTTGCTCTCTTGTTCATGTATTGAATTCTACCATATTTTACAGAGGTTCGGTGATAGAACTGGAAATGTAGGTGTCTGTGGTGATACAGATGTGGTGATTTTTCTTCTCCATTCGTAATTGCTGATGAATATGTTAAGAAATAATAAACTGTTTTGTTTCTCTGAAAAGTTAAAAACAGAAGACTTTTGAAACAACGTCTTCTACACTTGTGTTTTTACCACAACAAGCAGTTGCTCCAATTCCAGTGCAAAAGTGTCATATACGTAACCCTTGTAGTATAGGGGTCTTATATAGTACTGATATTTCTGTTATTATGATAACAAAGAAATATAATAGTCATCAAACGAGCTAAGCTCGACTTTACGACTACAACAGTCATTTGTTAATGAATACATCCGTTGAACAGCGAATGAGTTTCCTTCATTGCAAATGCCAGTTATGTTTTAACACTAAATTAGTCCACTTATTTTATCTTGTTTTTTCTCAAACCACAGGTTTCTGTAGTTTCACCTCATAGTAGAGCCAGGTTATTGAATAACCTAATCAAACTATAGCTTGCTTCCCTCCCAAAAACGTAGTCCACTCAATGAATCAGTAAAATCCTTTTCTAATAGTCAATGCCTATGACTGATGTTCATAATTCATTACTTGCGGTTTATTATCCTTTTTTAGACCAGTTTCAAGTTACTCCATCAAGAGACATCAAACTCGCAGCCAGCATGCTTATGACATGCTTATGACATGCTTATGACATCTATTTGAGTTTCTTGAAGTTTGTTTCGCCAATTTCTGACACTAATTAATAACAAATGAGGTATAGCTATTATATAAAGTGTTAGTTTAAAAATATATATTTATATGAATCAGTATCTTGTGTTTTTGCTGTGCTCTTGTCTATTTTGGAATATTCAACACAAAAATATTACTTTGTGATGCATCTGTAATTCTCCATTTCACTCTAAGATTGTTCCCTAGTCCCGAGAGCCTAATTCCACTCCTGTGTCGAAATGTATATTAGTGAATACAAATTTAATACCACAAATGAAACAGTACATACCTTTTTCAGAATTCAACTATAATTTATTCTACAAATTCAAACTCTTCAGCAGCAATATACTCGTTTTTATGTTAAGGCGTTCGACCAACATTCAGTTTAAGTTCTTAAGTGACTTTGTAGAAAAGCGCAATAAAAAGTTAGTTGGCGTAGCAATATTAAAAATTATATGTTGACTTTGACATAATGTGAATAACTGTGAATTATAAAACGATCATATTTCATAGCATAAACACCAGCACATTCAGTATTTCATGTCCTGTTTACCAAAAACGACGTTCTGTGAAATATTATTGTAACGGTTCCTATTGTTTGTCGGATTTTTTAAAACTATTTAGTACAAAAAGAATTCAAAATCTGTTCCATTTAATGAAAACGAAATCTTTTTTTTTTTTTTTTCACAATCTGACCCAGTTGCTAACAAGCCGGAGTTTCACTCTAAGGTTACAGGTTTGCACTTCATTACTGCCAAATAATCTTCTCTGTACTTTTATGCCGTTAATGCATTATAAAAGTGACGGTCGAATCTCATTTTTCGATCTGACAAGAGTAGCTCAACTGTGAGTAAATGTTGACTAGCTTCCTACCCTCTAGTCTATTACTTCGAAATTAAGGACGGCTATAGCCTTACGTAAAATTCAACAAGAAGTTCCAGTTGTACCTTGCTAACGCTAGGCCTGATTTCACAACTAAACAATGTCTGAACAGATATTCAACTTAGTTGCTACTTTCATATCTCCTATAATTCATCACAAACATAAACTCATAACTGACAGTACCGAACTAACTCTGGTTGAAAGCAACAAACAGATTAAATTTTATATAGATTACTCCTTAACTAACAGACTCACTCACAAATCAATCATGATTTACTTTACTCTAAATCTTGATTAATATTGTTCAAGTTATGCTGAAGCTTTAGATAAGGTTCTAGACGTCAAGATACGTGTTCACCTTCTGACACTAAACCACCTACAGATACAACGAGTACTAGACATCTCACGTTCCCGTGATTTCTAAAACTGTTTTATACTTTAACAGCAGGAATATGTGAAAGGTTTATCACAAGAACTAACAACAACAAAAAAAAAAAAAAAGGAAAAGTGGATGATAGATGAATCCCCTTACTTCTTTACAAAACTGTATGTGAGGGAAGAAATCTTGTTTAGATATACTTGCACTATAGGTTTGTCCCTAAGAAAAAATGGCCACCTTTTGAAAGCGCTCTGGTTATAGGGTATTTCTCATCTTGTACTCTTAAGTGCAAAACAAATGAGGGATTAGTACCTTGAGTAACACTCGTTTTATATAACAAAGGAAAATGAGAACATTCATAATTCACTATCACTCAATAACAAATCCATATTAATATTTTTTACTACTTATACAGGATTTATGCAAAGTAAATTATAAGTTAGTCATATCAGTTTTCATGTGTTAATTTAAGCATGTACTTAGTTATTCTGAAGCTGTTACTACTGTTTACAAGTAAAATTCAGCTTATAAAAATATTAATGTCTTAGAAACTATTCAGCTGGTTCTCATGAGGTAAAATAGCCAGATGTTTATGGTATCATCTATTAAACATATATCACGTTTGCTTGACGTAAAACACGCCTGGCCTAGAGAAACAATGTAGTTTCAAGGCCTGGCACAATTAATAAAAAATTACTGTTAACATTGTAATATCAAATACTAATTTCTTATCTGCAGAGTTGATTCATTGATAATTAAAAAATGAATGAAAAAATCAGTTATTATAAAACTTTGTCGTATTTGGTAAAAAAAAACTAATAAAATGTGTAGTGATTTTAGCGTCATCTATTAAGCATAAATAACACTTGTTAAGAAATTATCGTTTAGAAAATACGTTGAATCTTTTATTGCTAGTCAAATCGCTTTAACATAAATTTTACAAGTGAAATTATTCTTGTAAAAAAATGAAAGATAATTTCATATATGTTGGTGATTTTTTGTATTTTTCTTGATTTTCATGAGTTTACCTCTTTACCAAAATATTATACACAATAAATAATTCGTATCAAATAAGAGCGAACAAATCATGGCACTACGTTTATCAATTATTCCAATAAATCGCAAATATACCTTTTTTCTTTTACAAGCACAACAAATACTGTGTCAAAATAAATATTATATTTATAAACTTCTAATATGATTTTGTTAATTATTAATTTAATTATACTGTTAATTGTTAATTATTTGGAAGTTATGGCAAGTCTATCGCTTGAAATGCTTCATTGTGACAGAAATTAATACATCACCCATTTTTAATACACAAAGAAACACTGATAGATGTCGGATTGGACTTGGTTCTTTTTTATATGTTATTATGATAGCTTTTCATCTTATCTCATTATTATATCATATCGGAGTTTTGAGCATCACGAACGTAATGATTTAGCTTGGTAAAGATCCTTTCTAAAAGCTACTGTTATAGAAACTATTTGTTGATTATGTTTGTTATTACTGTGCCTGGCATGGCCAAGCGCGTAAGACGTGCGACTCGTAATCCGAGGGTCGCGGATTCGCGCCCGCATCGCCCTAAACAGGCTCGCCCTCCCAGCAGTGGGGGCGTATAAGGTTACGGTCAATCCCACTATTCGTTGGTAAAAGAGTAGCCCAAGAGTTGGCGGTGGGTGGTGAACACTAGCTGCCTTCCCTCTAGTCTTACACTGCTAAATTAGGGACGGCTAGCACAGATAGCCCTCGAGTAGCTTTGTGCGAAATTCCAAAACAAACAAACAAGTTTTTTATTACTAGGTGACAGCCATCTCTCGTGGAAAATTCGCACTTCGCATTCTTTGTTGATTATGAAAGCAGACGCAAAAAGTTAATTGTTTGTTGCAAACTTATTGTTTTTTTACACGTCCAGAAAACACTAAATGTTTCTCAACTAAACTTGATAATAACCAAGGAAATCATTGAAATAGTGTAAAATATTTTTTGGTGACGTTTTAATGCAAAATTTAGCTGTATTACAGTTACAGTGAATTTGCTATTTTACGTATCATCTAACGGAGTGAATAACAATTGCATGAATTAAATATATTTTCCTAAAAATTATGTTTTAAAAAAAAAAATAAAAATTAAGATAACGTCCTTCGGAATGTCTATGATTCAAAAACGTTTAGCAGTATTGATGTTCTTTATAATTAGAAGAAATATACACATTTTTAACGACACAATTATCGAGAAATGTTGTAAAAGAAAAAAAAAACTTACGTTTAGTAGAGAACTTAAAGAAACACTTACCTTAAACTGAAAGCTCCCCATTTCTGAAGTTCCCACTTTTGAACCTTTTTTGAAGCAAGCTAGGTAATCTAGAGTTAGCACAAAATAGCGCTCCTTCCAGCGGCTGAAAAATTTGTCTCTTTGTTGCCATAGTAACCCCTTCTTTAGCGTGGTGGCTTCAGGTCTGACAGCCTTAGATGTTGATTCCAATTCAGCAGAGGTCATCTTGAATGGTTTTTGAAATCGATTTATGACTTGTCTTTTAGTCACCTGCCATCTTTAGAGTCGCCAAAGTTGCAATTGGCTAAATAGACTGATAAAACGTAGACACTCTAGTTTGCTAACAAATATCAAACAAGTGGTATTACGTCAAGTTATTTTAGGCACAAGCTACGAAGAATTACTTATAGCCAATAAAGAGGTTTTTGACAAAGACAAATTATTGTATATCTTATCTCATAATGTTGGCCATAAGAGAAAATACTAGACTCTCCGACAGTGTCACAAACATTAGATAACCTGTTATTTGTTTATATTTTTTAATTCTTTACTAATAATAGTAATTCGGCTCCTTTGCAAAACTATGACGCAAGCATAGGTTTGTACATAAGATATAATGCTATAACAGAAAGAAAACACCTGGTGGCAAAGAACAAGCTGAAAGAGAACGCTGTTAGTCAAACTGGTACTAAATTATTCAGATAACATTTAATTAAAAGATAGTACAGTGACTGAATGTAAAAAAAAGTACAATTTGTACGTTTTCAAAAGTTTTCTAATTTCAGTAATAAAACTTCAGAGAAAAAAGACACGGATATGAAACAAGGGGTCCAAAGAAAATGACCGAAAGTAGTGAATTCATAAGACGTGAATTAACCTTCATAAATAACAAGCAACTTTATCAGTATTTATCTCCACAGCTGGGCGTAGAAAACATTTGTGGAACCTCATCACAAATAACGAGTAAATATACACTGAGCACAAAACCGCTAGGGGCGTTCTAATATTCTATATCGATCCCAGCAGTTCCATATAAGAAACTTGAGCCCTAACGTCAGAATTGAAGAGAAACAAATCCTGATTAAATCTTAAAATATAAATCAATACTTCTTAGCCGAAGTAGTCACATCACACTATATTCATTATATGATGTTGTATAATTAGTTAATACCTTATTTAAACTGTTTTCTGTGCTGGCAGAGGCTAGCATCAATACTATTACCAGCAACCTTGAAACATAAATGGTCTCGCTCCCGACCCCTATTGGGACGCGGTGTCAGTTGTCGTTTGGAGACTGTAATTAGCAGACGACACAACAAGCTATAGATGCGTCACGTGATATAAAACAAAGAGTCATGCAGAAAATGTAGCAGACACAGACGTACAAAAAATCATTTCAAAACTGTGCTCATTGTAAAGATACTTGAATACAACGACGTGTGTAGGTGTATATGCACCAGTCAAACTAATAGCCTGGCAACAAATAAAATATTTACTTTCGCCTGTTTACATTGTAACTACGTGGAATCTGTAGTTAATGTTTTCGCTTTGCTTCACTCTCTCTGAGATACACGATAGGCGCGAGTTATACAAATCGCCGGGCGTTGTTACAGTCAATACACCGAGTATTAAAATAATATACTAAAGATATAACGAAAATAGTAATGGATGGTTTTCGCATGAATGTGGGTTAGTATTAGCATTTTCTAACATAGTAGAATTATTTTCCTAACCCGAGTCATTTTAACACGCGTTGAGATATATGTGGTACGCGCACCCAACCAAATATAGCCAGCTGACAGAAGTCACGTGACAGTGGGAAGGGTTACATTTACTTTAAGTATATTTTTGTGGCATACTGCTTGTAATGTGACCAACGGATGACAGAAGTTTTCTCGTGATATTTACTCATATTAAATGTAATCGGGAAGTATGAGTGTGACGTTAAATGTTTTGTTTGATCTTGTCACCATAGAGTAATCAGGAAATAGGAGTGTAGTCTTTAATATTCTGTTTGTTCTTGTCACCATAGAGTAATCAGGAAATAGGAGTGTAGTATTTAATATTCTGTTTGTTCTTGTCACCATATAGTAACCATGAAGTAGGAGTGTAGTCTTTAATATTCTGTTTGATCTTGTCACCATAGAGTAATCAGGAAATAGGAGTGTAGTCTTTAATATTCTGTTTGATCTTGTCACCATATAGTAATCAGGAAGTAGGAGTGTAGTCTTTAATATTCTGTTTGTTCTTGTCACCATATAGTAATCAGGAAGTAGGAGTGTAGTCTTTAATATTCTGTTTGATCTTGTCACCATAGAGTAATCAGGAAATAGGAGTGTAGTCTTTAATATTCTGTTTGATCTTGTCACCATATAGTAATCAGGAAGTAGGAGTGTAGTCTTTAATATTCTGTTTGTTCTTGTCACCATATAGTAATCAGGAAGTAGGAGTGTAGTCTTTAATATTCTGTTTGTTCTTGTCACCATATAGTAACCATGAAGTAGGAGTGTAGTCTTTAATATTCTGTTTGTTCTTGTCACCATATAGTAATCAGGAAATAGGAGTGTAACGTTTAATATTCTGCTTGTTCCTGTCACCATATAGTAATCAGGAAGTAGGAGTGTAGTCTTTAATATTCTGTTTGTTCTTGTCACCATATAGTAACCATGAAGTAGGAGTGTAGTCTTTAATATTCTGTTTGTTCTTGTCACCATATAGTAATCAGGAAATAGGAGTGTAACGTTTAATATTCTGCTTGTTCCTGTCACCATATAGTAATCAGGAAGTAGGAGTGTAGTCTTTAATATTCTGTTTGTTCTTGTCACCATATAGTAACCATGAAGTAGGAGTGTAGTCTTTAATATTCTGTTTGTTCTTGTCACCATATAGTAACCATGAAGTAGGAGTGTAGCATTTAATATTCTGTTTGTTCTTGTCACCATATAGTAATCAGAAAGTAGAGGTATGACGTTCTTTGTTCTTGTCACCATATAGTAAATAGGGGGGTGTATGCTTAATGCTCTATTTATTCATGTCTTCACACATTTATTGGCGATATACCATACAAAAAATTTTGACAAGCACTTGAGATACAATTTATTTTTTAATTTCTATAAGTAAGCACTTTTTAATTCGAAAGATAAGTGACGTGGATGTAATACAGCAACTTTATTTGGTTCTGAGAACTGGCTACTTTCGACAGTAAATAGTCAACAAACATCACGGTACTCAGTGAACGATAACGAAAAACATCAGTACAGATAAATTATAAATAAAGAACAAAAGTTGCAAAAGGCCTGAAAGAAAATCTACACCGGTCTAGTCCAGATTTGGGACATACTTTCTTGACCCCATGAATGGAAGTAGATCAGTAGAGCGCATCATTTTTCACTGTAGAAAGGACGCTCCGTGCCAGTCCAACTAGATACTTCTCATATGTTTCTCCGATATTTGCGAAACATAAAACAGTTACAAAGCACTGGAACACGCTGTGAAAGTGCATAATATTGGACCAAATGTTCACACAAATCCCATGAAAGTCTAGAGCTCAATATTTAGACTGAGATTTTTTTTCTGGGGGCCTTTTTCATAACCATGGGGTAATAAATGTTCCTTTTAGCACAACATATATAATTGTACGTAGTACGAATTGTTATTTCCCGGTTTTTTCTAAGTTCCAGCTTTCAATATATTATTATCTTTAAGATTCATTTATTTTTATTAACTGTGAATTTGTTTTGTTACTGGTGTTCAAAATTTTCTGACTTCATTCTGTAACATTTCACTACAGCGTGTGACTCCAGTTTGTGATATTCTGCAATGGGTTTGCCGTATTTACACTGGATCTTCAACGTAATGTTTCTGATCTATACCAAAAGGTGAGTTGCTACTACGGTTCAGTATTGAGAATGGAAATCCACTGACTACAAATTACACCTGTAAGTTTTGTCGTTATGATGATTCTAATATTTCTTTAAAACTATTTAACTTACATGTTAAGCATAGTAAAGTTTTAATGTTTGTAAGCCTCACAGTAAGAAACACGCTGAATCAAAAACGCTCGATCATTCACATAAAAAAAGGAAAACAGTAATTATTTCAATAAGATGACCCGTCTTCTTGGGATTTTCTATTACTTTTGTTTTAATGTGTTTGTTCCATGATGTCAGTAAACGTGAAATGTTTCCCTACGCTACGTGTAACTAACATACATTTGATTATTATATTTATAGTTTATTGGAACGATTAGTTATTTCGGATTTACAGCTACAACTAATTTTGCTCTAGTGCGGTTCCAATGTTACTGAATTATGTGGTATAACGTGTTTTCTATTTCATGTTAAAAATTTCTGAAGGAAATTGTGAACCTGTATTGTTGTTGTTGTTGCAATGTTTCGAGATTATTTCTGTACACTGTTGTTGTTGTCATGCTGAGTCTTTGTAATTTAACTGTTTTTTAGTTGCTGCTACAATTCGAAAGTATCGAGATTATATCTTTATACTGTTGTTGTTGTCATGCTGGGTCTGTGTAATTTAACTGTGCTTTAGTTGCTGCTACAATTTGAAAGTATCGAGATTATATCTTTATACTGTTGTTGTTGTGTCTTTTTTTAACTGTACTATAATATTAACAGTGCTATTTAGTCTCACAAATGTTTTTCGTTCTACAAAGAGATTTTTAGATCTAATTCTATATCAAATTACCTGTTATTGCAATATTTACTGTATATTTCTGTTTATGTATACTTGTTTATTTTTGTTTTACTCTGTTCATAGTTATGTAAATAAAATGGACACTTTGTGTCATTTATTTTTAATCTGACGCCAGTTTGAGCCTTACTAAATCTAGTAATCAAACTACCCTGGACCTGCTGGTTTACTATGCATTTATAACTTTTATCTTAATATGGTTACTTTTCTGAATATCACATTTAACTAGCTTTGTCATTATCCTCAGGTTTACAAAGAGTCCAGTGTGTTATACTAAAACGATTTGCATCATACAAATCAGAAAAAAATATGCCATGTGGCAACCACAGACAATACAAAACGACAGTAAAATAAACATGTATCATATCTGCATTGAAATATTGTTTGACATTATATAAATAGTGTGATGATACCGAAAATTGATCACTTTTGGGAAGGTCATGCAACAGCCTTTTTCAGGCAAAATATCTATACCCTCAGACTATAAGTTGTGTTAGGATAGGAAATCTGCAATTTACGATATGGAAATATCCCTTGCACTTAATTACAACCGAAAACAAAGCAATAGAGAACAACGTGAGAAACCAAGAACACCCAAAGAGATAGATTTGCGACAAATCCAACACCAATTGTGATAAACAAAGTTTGGCGTCTTGTAACAGGTGAAAGTTCAGAAAACAATGACCTGTAGTAAAAGTCGTCCACGTATCCCAGGCAATAATAAACAACGCAATAAAAAACAGCCTTTATTTGAAAAAACTATAAAAAAAAACACGTGTACACAAGTTGCTTCCACGAAATATCCGTTCAGTTGTTGCATACCCACAACAGCCGAAGAATGAAATAGGTTATCATTTTTTTTTCTACATGAAGAAATGTTGGTCAAGACACCAGATGCAGTACCTATGGATTTTGCGCAATGGGAATATTGAAATAGATATTAGGAAACTGTAGTCTTCGTACACTAAGTATACATACATATATATTGGTCAGTTGTGGAAAGCATCCAGGAAGGAACAGCATGCTTTGAACGTGACAACCTTATGACGAAGCTTTCTGCTATTGAAACTTCGCTGAAGGATTATTGTCAAGATTCGTGGTCGTTATTAGAGCATGACTGGGTGTGGGAACGTTTTCCATAATGACCGAGGCTCTAACATCGTTTTTACATAAAGTACCCAATCACAAAAATGTTAACTCTCTTTAGTGGCAGTGTTACAACATGTTCAAAGTTTCTGTTTTCACGTGTAACTGACGTCTTTCCCATGCTTATGTTGTATTATAATTTTTATTTTTCGTTATATTGTCAAAGGATTCCAATTCTTAATCATATATTGTAATTGATTACGTCTCCAATCTACTAACATCAATATTGTAAACTGAAAATTCGTTATACAACTGATAACATTTTCTCTAGAAAAGGTTTGACAGGAAACCATTTTTAATGCTGGGAAAATATACGCGATGGAGTATCCTATGTACATAGTTTCAGTACAGAAAACTAGGAGGAGAGCGCTTAGACTTATCTAAGTAGCGGTTATTCGTCATTTATTTTCTACGTAAGGTACGTACAGTTATGCACATGAAAGATAATGGGCTCTATCTCTCAATCTATTAGACCATAACTATCTAGGACAAGGAAAAAACATAGCTAACACGAAAAATCAGCTCTCTATATTTGCAAACAAATATTACAAACGAAGATTCGATCCATCGTTTACAAAATCTTTCTTAGAAATTCTAAGCCTTTAAACTTTGTGAAGAAACTATAAACAGCTATTAATCAATAGGGTAAGTGTGATCACAGACACATTAAATGTGATATTCTACAAAGTATAGCGTTTTAAAACACGTAAAACCCACATCTTTAACTTCAAAGTAGTATATAAACTATTCTTTTTTTGTTGTTTGTTTGTTTACTTTTCTTGTGAATTTGATAAAAGACGTTTCTTCCCGAAAAGTAAAACGGTTTGAAGAAATATTTTCATTTAAATGGTAGTTGTTTTGAATTAAGCACAAAGCTACACAATGGGCTATCTGTGCTCTGCCCACCACGGGTATCGAAACCCAGTTATTAGCGTTGTAAGTCAGCAGACAAACCCCTGAGCCACTGGGGGGCTTTAATTACAAAAGGTTGTTGTTTTGAATTAAGCACACAGCTACACAATGGGCTATCTGTGCTCTGCCCACCACGGGTATCGAAACCCGGTTTTTAGCCCGCAGACATACCGCTGAGCCGCTGGGGGGCACTTAAATGGAAGCTGTATTCTATTTATTTATTTTTGTCATTTTTTATAAATACTATATAAATAAATACCTTTTATGTTACGTACGACAGTCTGTTAAATTACTTTAGTCTTTGGGAAAAAAACTGTACTGTTAGTTCAGGTTTCACTGACATGGGCACAACAGTCATGACGAGACTACAAACACCTTCCCAATATTCCTCTGCGCGCGCAAATTAACTATTATGACGTACTATTTTCGTTAGTTCTATATTTAATTGTATGGAGATATCTACATGTAAGTTATTTTTCATTAATTAAATATTCTTTTGTATTCCAATATTTATCACGTTTGAGTATTGCCGTTAAAGTATATTATTATTCCACAATATTTAATTAATGAAATATACATTAAGTGAGGACATCTCATTTATTAAAATATCGAATTCATGAAAACTATGTGTGTGCAAATATACTACTTACGGTGCACCGAGTCTTACCTCAAATAAAACAGGAGAAAACACGACCGTTTCATTTTTGTTATTTATAGAAACTAAAATTTATTTTGTGTTACGGTGTAATATGTTACGAAATTTTTCAGTTTGAAAAGAAATATCCAACTTACACGCTTGCTTTAACATTATTTGTGAACCGATACGAATTTACAACTGTCAAGCATATTAATAAGATTTTAGATACAATTTTACTTTAAATAATCTGTCAAAATGTCCAAGGGATACATATTTCTCCATTCAATAGGGCGTAATTATTTTACCATTTTTATACCGTGAAGAAAATATGCTTTAATAAATGTCTTCTACGAAGTGGTAAGAACATGTAATATTCCTTCTTCGTCCTCATGACGACGGAGATGTGTATACTCATAATTCAAGAACGAATATGATACAGCTGTAAATCAGAAATACTAGAAGAAATGTTAAAACCCTTTATCCGGTATATATTACATGATGGGTTGTAACCGTATAAATTGTAATAATTAAATAAGTACATATATAATGGCCCAGCTTCACCAGGTGGGTTAAGGCGTTAAACTCGTAATGTGAGGGGCGCGGGTTCGGATCCCTGTCGCACCAAACGTGCTCGCCCTTTCAGCCGTGGGGGCGTTATAATGTGACAGTCAATCCAACTATTCGTTGGTAAAAGAGTAGCCCAAGAGTTGACGGTGGGTGGTGATGACTAGCTGCCCTCCCTCTAGTCTTAAACTACTAAATTAGGCCGTAATATAGCCCTCGTGTAGCTTTGCACGAAATTCAAAACAAACCAAACCTTAGCGATTGTTAAATTAAAAGTGTCGTATTTGCAATGAAGAGTAAACATAAGAAGAATTATATAATGTGGAATATGGTACAAAAATCTATAGGTTAGCGCTTAGATCTTTATTTTCTACCCTATTTATTAATAATTTATCATTTTATTTGAATGTGTATGCAAATGCTGTTTTTGCTTATGTTACTAACATTTTTAACTCAGGGAAAAATATTTTTTATGTAAAATAAAGTTATTAAACATTCTAAGTTACTGGTAAACTCTATCAATGTTGAAAGTGGTTGAGGGCGAGTCGTAAGAGATCCGACCCTCAGATAAGAAAATCCCTAAGGAGTGTTCCCTAGCTCTATGGAACAAAGGGCTAAGGGGAACCGAAACTATATTGTAGGATAATCTGTGAAGGAACTAAAACGGTCATAAGATTAAACTTGAAAAACTGGTTTATACCGATTAACTATTTACAAGTCGTGCGACTTCAGTTGTCATCAGAGCTGGTGGTGATGTTTTCTTTTCTAATATAGAGTCAATAATTAATGAAATGTAGTATTAGATAGTTAATTTTCACCGTTTTCTAGGAGAAATAACCAAATGAGTTAGACGTTGGGCTTCTCAACTTCAGTTCCCGCTTCGAGCCAGCGTCTACCTATCTATCTATCTTTTGATTCCACTCCTGTTACTGATGACGCTCAACAAAAACATACGTCATCGCTTAGCAACAGAACTATCATCTCGCGATGACGATAAATCTACTTGAAGTAAAAATGTATCTCAGGAGGGATGGTATGGGTATTAATACTTTTTTTTCCAAAATAAAGCAGAGAACAACGTTTCGATCTTCTTAGGTCATCTTCAAGTTAACCTTAAGATGACCTAAGAAGGTCAAAACGTTATTCCCTGCTTTATTATTTTGGTGAAAGTATTAATACCCATACCAGCCATCCTGAGATACATCAGTACTATCATCTCATATTCCTCTTTGAAAAACAGTGGTATATATGTTGAATACATGGTATATGGGCCCGGCATGGCCAGGTGGGTGAAGACGTTCGACTCGTAATCTGAGAGTCGCAAGTTCGAAGCCCCGTCGCACCAAACATGCTCGCCTTTTCAGCCGTGGGGGCGTTACAAGTGACGGTCAATCCAGCTATTCGTTGGTAAAAGAGTAGCCCCAGAGGTGGCGGTGGGTGGTGATGACTAGTTGCTTTCCGTCTAGTCTTACACTGCTAATTTAGAGACGGCTAGCGCAGATAGCTCTTGAATTGCTTTGTGCGAAATTCAAAAAACAAACATGCTATACGCTTTAAATAAAAGTTCAGAGATACGCCTTTTGAGGAGATTGATTATTCTTATTTTTTGTTTCACTTCATTAAAACTTTTCTCCTTCTTGTGTTGCAATCATCAGTTAACTGTCATCTATTGTGTGAAATACTACACGAGCATTTCGTTCCAATTTAGAAAGCATATAGGGCGACACCTGTATTTCATTTAAATTAGGTTTTCAGTTCACGAGTAATTAATTAATTAATCCTTCTTCTATTTTTCTTCTGTTAATATTGTTCTCATTGCATAAAACTAAAGATCATCTAAAGACATTTTATTCTGATAATTTCAACGTCTGTAAATATTAATACAATCCATATACTAGCACTGACGTAGGCGAACCAGGATGCAACGTAAGCATTACAATCAAAGAATATAACAATCTTCCAGCACACATTAACGAACACAACACAAAGAATCAACATCCATTTAACATTAACAACTCTAAAATATTATGCAACGAGAACAACATTAATAGAAGTAAAATAAAATAAGTATTAATTATTCGTAAACTAAAATCTAATTTAAATCAAACAACAGGTGTCACCTTATGCGTTTGTTTGTAGTTAAACAGAAAGCTGAAGAATGGGCTATCTGTGTTCTCTTCACCACAGGTATCGAAACCTGGTTCCTTGTGTTTTAAGTCCGCAAACATAACGCTGTACCACTGGAGGGACTTTTAAATTGGAAAAATATTCTCACTCGGTATTTCACACAATAGAGACAGTTACCTGATGATGGCCACACGAATAATCTAAACGTTCTAATGAAGTTCAAGAATAAACAATCCACTCAAAAGTTGCATCTCTGGAATTTTAATTAAAGTGTGTAACGAATTTATTCTTCTCAAAACAAATGTTGTGTAAAGATTTTTTTAAACTATTATACGATGTTATAGTGTTTTTAACAATTATATGATGTTGTAGAGAGTTCTTTTTAAGGAACTATTGTTGAATGTTATGGCGTGAGGTTTTATTATGGGATGTTATCGGTGTTATGGCGTTTATAATATGTTGTTAAACAATAAAAGCATGAACTAAACTGTTGTTAGTCTATGTAATGAAAGCGGACTTTGGTTAAACATTTAATAATCAAAGTTTGTCCTCAACGTTCATTGACCAAAGTCTATCCTCGGACATTTAATCGCCAATATACACTCTTAAACGGTTAGTGACCATTGTATTCTCTGAAAAGTTTAATGACTAAAGTCTACCCTGAAAGAAATAGTGGTTAATGTCTACTCTGAAACTTTGTGCTCAATGTCCACTCTGAAACGTTCAGTGAATGAAATACCTTCCGAAACCTTTAATGACCAAATCCCATTTCGAAAATATAAACAACCAAAGCTCACTCTGAAACGTTTTTTTTTTCTAAGAGAATTTTAATTAGAAACTAACTGAGCTCCCTGCGTCTGCTAAATCGAATAAATATTTTTTATTTC
This sequence comes from Tachypleus tridentatus, assembly GCF_004210375.1. NCBI lineage: Eukaryota > Metazoa > Arthropoda > Merostomata > Xiphosura > Limulidae > Tachypleus > Tachypleus tridentatus. Next base: position 97,419,560 of record NC_134836.1, read on the forward strand.
CTCAAAATCTGATTGTTTTTCTTTCATGACAAACAAGAAGTTTGACGAAAAAAGTTCACTAAAGGAAGGACTTAGGCTCCCAGCTTTTCTTATTACAAAACACCAACCAGTCGTTTAGTAGTATCATAAAATCGACACAAAAATACTTTAGTGGTTATCCAAAATTATAATTAGTGGTATAAAATAATAAGTCTATGAGAACAAAGTGTTGTATGTAATTTCGGAGTAAAGTCTTTCCGTGAATTACTCTCGGGTTAACTCCTGAGAAGAGACTTTCCATGGACAACTCTCAGAGGTGGTTAAGGCACTCAACTCGTAAGCTGAGGGTTGCGGGTTGGAATACCCGTCACACCAAACATGCTCACCATTTCAGCCGTGGGAGTTATATTGTGGCGATCAATCCCACTATTCGCTGGTAAAAGAGTGGGCCAAGAGTTGGCGGTGGGTGGTGATGACTAGCTGCCTTCCCTCTCGTCTTACACTACTAAATTAGGGCGTCATATAGCGCAGATAGCCCTCGAGTAGATTTGCGCGAAATTCAAAACAAACTACTCTCAGAAATGTCTTAGATGCAACTTCTGAGAAGAGTTTTTTCATGGCTTACTTTCAAAATTGTTTCAGATGCAACTTTTGAAAATGACTTTTTTACGGATTATTTTAAAAACTGAAATAGAAGCAATCTTAGAGAAAATATTGTCCACAGATTGCTTTCATAATCGTTTTATATGAAACTTCTGAGAATAGTTTTTCTACAGATTATTCTTGAAATTGCTTTAGGCACAGCCTTGGATAAGAGATTTTCTGCAAATTACTAATAGATTTGTTTATTAAATTTGTTTATTAGATTTGTTTATTAGATTTGTTTATTAGATCTGTTTATTAGATTTGTTTATTAGATCTGTTTATTAGATTTGTTTATTAGATCTGTTTATTAGATTTGTTTATTAGGTCTATTTATTAGATCTGTTTATTAGATTTGTTTATTAAATTTGTTTATTAGATCTGTTTATTACATCTGTTTATCAGATTTGTTTATTACATCTGTTTATTAGATTTGTTTATTAGATTTGTTTATTAGATCTGTTTATTAGATTTGTTTATTAAATTTGTTTATTAGATCTGTTTATTACATCTGTTTATTAGATTTGTTTATTAGGTTTGTTTATTACATCTGTTTATTAGATTTGTTTATTACATCTGTTTATTAGATTTGTTTATTACATCTGTTTATTAGATTTGTTTCTAAATGACCTTTTAATTTTGTCCTTTTTTCATTTTATTTTCTTAGAAACATAAAATTCACATTCTTATCATATTACTTATTGTTTATATCACTAATTGTTTACGAATCTACCTTTCTTTTCGTGTGGGTTAAGGCGTTCGACTCATAATCCTAGGGTCGTGGGTTCAAATTTCTGTCGCACCAAACATGTTCGCCCTTTTAGCCGTGGGGGCGTTATAATGTGACGGTCAATCCCACTATTCGTTGGTAAAAGAATAGCCCAAGAGATGGCGGTTGGTGTTGATAACTAGCTGTCTTCCCTCTTGTCTTACTCTGCTCAATTAGAGACAGCTAGCGCAGATAGCCGTCGAGTAGCTTTGCGCGAAATTCAAAAAACAAACAATCAATCTTTTCGTGTTCAAAATGTTACATCAGTTCCATTATACCAGATGTTGACGTCAAAGATGTAATAAACTTGCATTATTTATTCAGCGTAACAATTCGCGATTCCTTGCACATGCGCATAAGGAATGTTATATATCTTTAAAAAAAAGAATGTTTTGAATTTTTTTATCAACTTCCAAAAAAAACCTCTTTCGCCACAAATACATTAAGTCTGCGTGTTTTAATAAGTAAGTGTTTTTATTTAATTTGCTACTGAGAATGTTAAATTAATTTGAACCTTTTGTTAAATACTTTGTTTATTAAATACTACAAGGTAGCTGTTCATTTTGGTTATTGATAATAACACACTTATTTTCAATTTACTTTTTAGATTGCAAGTAGCAACTTTGGGTGTCATTTATTAAAATAATTTTTCACCACTATGATTTAGTAATGTGTTTAGTTAGGTAGTTGGTTATCACCATTAGATTCCATCAAGAAACATTGGGCCGCAATCGCTTGCGGATTCTTTAACAGGTATTTAAGTGAGTAGGTTGTTAGCCCACTGCACCGAGCCGGCCCTAATTTAGTAGTGTAAGACTAGAGGGAAGGCAGTTAGTCATCACCACCCACCGCCAACTCTAGGGCTACTCTTTTACCAACGAATAGTGGGATTGACCGTAACATTATAACGCCCCCACGGCTGGGTGGGCGAGAATGTTTGGCGCGACGCAGTCGCGAACCAGCGACCTTCGGATTACGAGTCGCACGCCTTACGCGTTTGGCTATGCCATGCCTAATGTGTTTAGAAAGAATCAATTAACACATAACTGATTTACTCGCCCTCAACATTAAGTTGTTAATAACATGTTTCTTTACTTCTAATGAAATAAAGGCAAGTATCTATAATAACGTTAACCACTCCTTGAATGTTTTACATGTATTACAAATTTTAGAAACCACAAAGATAACTAGAAAGTTGTATTTCACGTAACATTTCAAATATTGCGTGAACTAAGTGTTCTCGTTACAATTACTTAGACCTTCGATCTTTGCGGAACTCAGCGAAATTGGAAGCTGGTGTAGTGAATCTATGTTCAGTGGCATATTTATGGAAAATGGGCTAGGGGGAGCTCAGCCCCAAGACCCATGATCTTAATAGGAGCCCATTGATAATTTTATTCTCTGTAAAATGATATGGGATGTAGGATCCACAAAAATTATTTGCCCCTGGGCCTTCACAACCTTAAATCCGCCTAGTTTATATTCCTTGTGCTGTTTGAACCCCATAAACACGCTGCGGATGCTATGTGTGCACATCACCCTTGCTAATGCGCGATACGAGCAATATGAGCTTTGTATGGGTCACTTTGAACGTTATTTTGAAGCCAAAAAGAGTACACCTTAATTGAAAGATGGTGAAGCTAAATTTTTAAAAGGGGAAGATTAAGTTTTTCACTAAAAATAATATAACGTACAGTCCATTCTCAGACAGATGTTCTTGGGCATATTATACCTGTTTCTGTAGGTTTACAACAGATAGGTTTTCAGATAATTCTAAAAAGCCCAAAGTCGTATCAGTTGCTTCAATCTTTACAAAATCAACAGCTTTTGCACTGAACCTGCAAATCATAATATGTTGGAGTGTGTTGGATTGTTCACCAGTTCGAGCATCCATTGTACTGGAACAGAATTACTTTTTGTAGTTTATATTAAAGCATCGTAACACCAGTTGCCAGTAGAAATGATAATTCTCATAATCTCCTCATAAAGAGATCTGCAGGTTGGTAAACCCCATGTAAGTAGTTTTTATTGTTTTTATGAAAAAATCATTGCTTTACTCAACGCGCCTTTGTGACAATCCTTAAAACATTGGATTTCTCTGCAGGGATGGATACAGAGGGGGGGATGTATCCCCCCACTGGCCATACCAAAATTGTGTATGTTAATGTGAAATCAGAAATATAAAGTACTGATCATCTCAATTAGAATATTTTTGATTACGTAGACCACTGAGTGGGATTTCCCCAGAACAAGGAGCTACTGACTCACCATTACTAAATTGACCTCAGGCCTGGTGACTTTATAGTATTGGCTAGATCAACCCACTAGGCAGTCACTTACTTCCTCAGAAATGTTTTGGAATAAATGAGAGTACATGATCATATGTACTATGGTGTTAAAAAGTTCATGTTAATATGTTGTGTGGTTGATTCGATATACTGCTATAGGCCTAAGTGCTGTATGTTTACTTGTAACATGTATTTAGGAATATATAAAAGTCCATTGTCACATGCACTATGTTGTGTGATTCAGTACACTGCTGTACGATTACTTGTAACTTGATATTTTAGAATAAAATCAATAAATGAGAGTTCATAGTCATATATGTTTCTTTTCTTTGTCTCTAAATTAATTCTATGAAATAGCACTAACAAGGAAAAGCTTACTTGGGGTCGGGTTTAAGTCACTGTTACTTAGTCGATCATCCCCCCCACCAAAAAATCCTGTTTCCACCCCTGTTCCTCTGCTATGTCACGTGGTTGTATCCAAGTGTTATGAACAAGTGCATCATTACTTACCTTTTCAGCAGGATATGAACCACGGATCAACAATATGTACCCACTGATACGGTCGCTGCACAGCTGTATCCTTGCTTCTGTGATCAACACTTAAAACTGCACTGTATAAATACAAACACCATCTAAAACTACCATGGAAACATCAGTTTTCTTTTCTGAGAGAAAATCCTATATAATAGTCAAGTACAGCTGAATATCAATGTTATTTCCAAATCCTACACACACAAAATGGAAACTGCCCACCAAGATAGAAAAACTGAATATATTATTCTCGTTAGAAAACGTGTTACCAGTCCCAAAATTTTAAACAGAATTCTAGTTGATAAACCAGCTCAAAATTTAATCACGAGGGCCCTTCCTTCCCAGAAAAAGATTCGCATAGGTCTCGCATACATGTAATCTTCAAAGATAAAATCATGGAAGAAAGATAATCAAACTAAAACTTCGTAAGTCTTGTTAGATTAAAGTATTTGTCATACTTTAGATTCTGAGACCATCAAAGGCTAGTTCACCTTACATCACATCTATCATATTACAGTTGATGTGTTCCATTACTTTTACACCTATTACCTAGAAGGAGTTAGGTGTAAATGCTTTCTGCTCAGGTGATATTTTGTAGCACCAAGTTTCAGCAGAGGTAATAATACCATGTATAACAAATCCTTGGGGCGTATTTTAAATGTTACAGCAATCAATCGAGTACTTTTAAACACATATTCAGTTTAAATGTCATCTAGAAGGGATTATCAGATGTCCGACACTAGGAATAATAGCGCTGTTGAGGTGATTTTGTACGAATAACGTAATTTTCGATAGAAGTGTCCTTCTCTTCTTGGATATATATATATATCTTAGTCCACCATTATATTTTCATAGTACACACGGTGTGATTCAAGACGATACCATATGTTTATTTCACCATTCATTAACATGTAAACGCCTTTTCAATTTCTGTTTTCTTCAGTTAGGTTTCAATAAAGAAGTCATTCAAGTAAACTGTTCAACATCTCCTTGATTTAGTCATGCATGTGTTAAAATCACTCTTATGGGTCTCTCAATATGTCTTCTTACACGATAGATAACTGTAACTTCAATTGAGAGTTCTCAAAATAGACAACTTTTTTTTTTCTTTCAGTGAATCGGGCAATGACCTTCTCACTCTTGTGATGAATTCATTGTGGTGTTGGGTCGCATGAGTAAAGCGCGATCCGCGAGCACCCTGGCTAAGTTTGCATAGTTTGTTTTGTATTTAAAGGTCAAGTAAAATATTCGTTTAGTAAAATATTTGTTTTGTAACTCATAGGTTTTATGTTGTGTTTTACCTGCTAGCTGAGCTTTAATTTTCATTTAAGGGGCTCACACTGCACTGATAAAATAGAGCCATTAAAGGTTCTATCACATTCTCTCTGTCAACACGCCCATGGCAAAACACTTGTTCGTGTTATGTGTAAGGGGTTTGTATATTTTTGTGTACAGTCACTTTCTTTGTGGCAAACTCAATTCACACTTAACTCTTCGTCAGATTTCCAGTTCTTGCGGGCCCAACTCAGTTACTTTTGAGAAAATCATTTTACACTAGAATATCACAAGGTTCTCCCTTTAGGTCCACACTTCGCATGGTATTCCACTGAATGATGCCTTGCCTACATCCCTTCAATGTGATTGAAGCTGATTATCCTATCAGCAAGCAATGTGGACAAATATTCGTCTGTAGTCTCGAATATGTAGTATCCACGTGACTGATTCTACTGAGCAAGTCGCGAAATCATTGGTTGATACATATAATTTAAATCTATTCAGTAGTTCCCTTTATCATATAGCGCAGTTGCATCTCAAGATAAAAGGTTTAAGCACTTCGAAACATAACAATAATTAGATTTTGGGTTGTTTTGAATTAAGCACAAAGGTAAACAATGGGCTATCTGTCCTCTGCCCACCACTGGTATCGAAACCCGGTTTCTCGCGGTGTGAGTCTCCAGACATCCCGCAGAAACAACAGTTTATATGACAAATATACAAAGATATTTTTAAACAGTATTGTTATCATAACTCTTAACAACAAACAAAATATTAAAGACTCAAGTTGATGCAAACTGATACTTGAATTAAATATTTGATGCAAAGTAGGGAAAATTACCTTCAATTGAGCAAAAGTAAATAATTACACTTACACATGATTCTACACAGGGAGAAAATAAGTTGCTACAAGCAGCTGCGCAATGGACTGTGTATATTTGGCCAGTCGAGGGTAGCTAAACTCGATTTCTGGAGTTATAAGACAACATAAAGAAGTGAGGTAATAAAGTATATTTCATGAATAAAGGTCAAACATTTTTTATTAGTGAACATTTATTTTTGACCTTCAACATTTTCATCTTATCGACTCTTTTTTTTCTTATTATAAAATGAGTTAAAATCGAATGAAAATGTAATTCAATGAATTATTAAATAGTATTAATTATACAAATATACAACATAGTTATCTGTCTGTCCCTTGTCTTGATGCAACAATTTGTAACTGGCTGAACCAGTTTCGATGAAATTTGGTAGGTTGTTATTCAGGTGGGCTCACAAGATGGAACTGACATGGATAAACAGTGAGGAAAAAAGGTTAGATTTTATCGGCTATATCATTTTTTATTACATGAAGCCGACGTCAAATGTGTATCTTTTTTATCACTCATATGCTGTAGACTTGTATTACGAATGTCGCACACGCACATCACCCACCATCCACGTGAGGCCAGTGAGATGGATGCCGTGTTATAGTGAATTAGTAATTCATATAAAAACACCTTCACATGCTTTAAGAATATTAACATTCAAAAAAAAACTAAAAGCCACAACAAAATAATGGAAACCCTTAATACAAACAGAATTACAGATTCACATTACGCTAAAAACCAGACTTCAGTTTATGTAAAATAAATTCCACATGAGGAAGAGATACCTTTTAGAGGTATTTTTTAACATCTGATGTACAAGTCAGCTCAGCATCTTTTAGTGCGGAGTTAAGGATGCTCAACAGAGAGGAAGAATACATCCTGTAAGTCGGTGAATTAGGATTATTGTGACAAATCTGGATGAATGAAGCTCGACACAACTTCTAAACCGAAAACAACAACTAACTATTAATGAAAATATGGCATGATAAAAAGATCTATATAAATTATTGTACCATACTCCACATTATATCATCCTTCTTATGTTTACTCTTCATTTCAAATACGACACTTTTAATTTAACAATCGCTAATGTTTGGTTTGTTTTGAATTTCTGCAAAGCTACACGAGGGCTATCTGCGCTAGCCATCCCTAACTTAGCAGTGTAAGACTAGAAGGAAGGTAGCTAGTCATCACCCACCGCCAACTCTTGGGCTACTCTTTCACCAACGAATAGTGGAATTGACCGAACTTTATAACGCCCCCACGGTTGAAAGGACGGGCATGACTGGTGTGACAGGGATTCGAACCCGCGACCCTTGGATTAGGAATCGAGTACCTTAACGACCTTGCCATGCCGGGCCAATCGCTAAGGAAATCATCTCACAATGCATCGTGCATCTGGTTCCAACTTCAACACTTTATCTTTGGGCTTCACTGTGACGTTACTTTCACATAATATTGAAGTCAATGATTCTGTCTTTATGACTTCAACTCCTCTTTTTGAAGATAATGATACTAACGTGCCTGTTGTTTTATATTTCGCTGTCAATGCAGTAATGAATTGACGAATATGTGATTCAAATGGTATGAAAAATCGATTGGAATATCTTCGATTAAGTTCTTCCCTCATTCTGCCTGAAACCAAGGTTTAACTTAATTTTTACACTTAAGCCATCGCATTCACAACCACATCTAGAACTTTTCAAACATTTTTCATTGCTACGTTGATGTACTTTAAGCTGAAAAGTTATTTTCTCCATTTTAGCTTTTATATTCTCGGGTAATGTAACGGGTCTGGTCCAGTGACCTAGACCTTGAAAATAATGTCAAACGTCTTCAGATTGTCTGATCAAAACCCAAACTTTTCAGAAATGACTCCTTTTTTTTTTTGAAACTACATCAAGATGCCCTGGTGGCTCTTGTGGCAAGTGTCAATATATAAATTTATATTTTGAATTTTAGACACTAACATATATAACCCACATCTTCATTAATAATATTAATCGTTTGTTATTTTAGTGATTCAAACCACATTTGTTTGTTTTAATATTCTGCTGATAACGGTTTAATTTTCTCTTTAATGTTAAAACTTTTTTTGAGTTGTTAAACATAATTTATTATTAATAATAGTTGAAATTTTCTCTATTCTATTAAACTTATTTTGCCTTTAGCGCAAACCACAAAATGGGTTATTTACCCCTGACTTTGATATTTTTAGTCCGGAAAATTACCATTGACCCACTTTGCGAAATTCCTTTGTAAATTTCTGCCTAGTTTATCTGTCCTGTTATTACTAGTTGGGTATCTTTTCGTTAAAGTTTATCTTGCACTGACGAAAGTAGATCAATCGTGTTGTCTAACAGAACTATTGATAATCTCTCTTAATGTTTATTGATATTAGTTCACATACTTCAAAATTTTGTCAATCAATTAATTAAACAAACGTATCCAAACTTAAACATGTATTATTATAATATCCACGGTTTTAATTGATTTATAAACTCTTTTCTGACGTTATATACAATCTTGTGAAACTACATGCGTGTAAGAAAATCATGTTTGTTACCATATCAGCCAAGACATGTTTCCAACCAATGTGGTAAGCGCTGTACAAGAGCATAAATGAACAGTAATTGTAATTTAAACAAGGGACTGGAAAGTATATCTCCTTCAATTCTTATTAACAGTGAATTATCCCCCCTCATAGTTCAACAACAGGAATGTACCATATACATTGTAGTCTAACTTGCCCTTAGACCTATATTAATACCACTACCGATTACGTACTCTTACAACTCATATGTGACAGTATTTTTACAAAACAACCACCACTCTATTATTGAAATTAGTTACGTCACAAAAGTTTTCATGGAAAGAATAAACAAGATGGGAAAATATTTCCCTATATATAGTTAAGTTTACAAATTAAATTAAACAGAATAAGTTGCTAAAAGTGTTTAATTGTTGCTTATAACTGTTTGTTTAATAACATTAACGTAAATTTAAATGATTTGTGATGACAAGTGAAAATAGGTCTCAGTTTGTTTGTTTTTGAATTTCGCACAAAGCTACTCGAGGGCTATCTGTGCTAGCCGTCCCTAATTTAGCAGTGTAAGACTAAAGGGAAGGCAGCTAGTCATCACCACCCATCGCCAACTATTGGGCTACCCTTTTATCAACGAATAGTGGGATTGACCGTCACATTATAACACCTCCACGGCTGAAACGGCAAGCATGTTTGGCGCGATGGGGATGCGAACCCGCAACCCTCAGATTACGAGTCGCACGCCTTAACACGCTTGGTCATGCCGGGCCGCGTAAAGAAGCAGAATGGTTTGTTTGTTTTGAATTTTCGCGCAAAGCCTCAGAAGGGCTATCTGCGCTAGTCGTCCCTAATTTAGCAGTGTAAGACTAGAGGGAATACAGCTAGTCATCGCCACTCACCGCCAACTCTTGGGCTTCTCTTTTACCAACAAATAGTGGGATTGAGCGTCACATTATAACGCGCCACGGCTGAAATGGCGAGCATGTTTGGTGCGATCGGGATTCGAACCCGCGACCCTCAGATTACGAGTTGAACGCCTTTACCCACCTGGCCATGCTGGGCCAACATGTCTCAGAATGGCTGGTATGGGTATTAACACTTTTACTAATAAAGACAACGTTTCGACCTTCTTAGATCATCTTCAGGTTAACAAAGAGAGAGTTAAGTTTATGTAATGTTAGCCAAATATTATAGATCGACCTTCTTAGATCATCTTCAGGTTAACAAAGAGAGAGTTATGTTTATGTAATGTTAGCCAAATATTATAGATCGACCTTCTTAGATCATCTTCAGGTTAACAAAGAGAGAGTTAAGTTTATGTAATGTTAGCCAAATATTATAGATCGACCTTCTTAGATCATCTTCAGGTTAACAAAGAGAGAGTTATGTTTATGTAATGTTAGCCAAATATTATAGATCGACCTTCTTAGATCATCTTCAGGTTAACAAAGAGAGAGTTAAGTTTATGTAATGTTAGCCAAATATTATAGATCCCAATAGACGTTTGTTTCGGTCTAAAAACGACGCAAAAAACAATTTAAATAAAGTATTGTTAATTTACATTTTTTTTTACATCTGTAAGAGTTCCCATGAATAGCCACCATGCGGCAATTTCAACAAACTTTATTCGGTGTATTTATTGTATTTTTACTTGTTTTAAGCGTCAGTCTTACAGAAATGTTTAAAACTGCTGGAAATTTAAAAGTCTTTGTTGCAAAAAATCTATACTTTACAGATATTTAATCAATTACTTGCCAAATGTGTTTTTCACGAATTAGTCTTGAAGCCTGAAAAAGAGTGCCTCAGAAAGTTCACACTTTGTTTTACAGTAACAAGAAAAATAGCACCAATAATTTATTATAAGAGCAAGATTAAATGTTCAACTACGTAAGTATAATATATCCCATAAGACAAAAGACAAACTCCCTCAGTTTATCTTTCTATATGTACCAGAATAATTTACACTGAGCTGAGAGAGAAAACCTTATTCCCAATATGAATATAGGTTTTCATTCTCTTAATTAACCTATTTTGCAATAAAACCAAAATCATTAATTCCAATTAAGAAAGACCACTAACAGCAATATGATGGAAATATCTTATGATCAAAATAAGGCGTAGGCAGCGAAACGGGTGGGGGTGGTAGATGTGTGAGCACGTGTTTCTCAATTCTGACCTGGTAGCGAAGTGCTTGTTTAAATGGGAAATAAAGACTTGTATATAGTTATCATGGACAGCTGCACTGTCAGTTTTGAGTTCAATGGTCACTGTCAACATAGTAAACTAGAACCCCCAGTCGATTGTGTTGCCCTTCCCCATATTCGTATATGTTTCGACGCCTATAACACAAGCAGTTTGAAGGTAGGAAGTACAATTTCTAATAAACATATCCTTTTACACGGTTCTGAGTTTCATCAAAAGCTTTACCACTTACACACCGCAGAGCAACCTGGAAATAACTTAATTATCACGTGACTTAGAAGGATTCTAAATATGTGATTTTTTTCTCTAAAAATCTTTGAAAATAGGACGAAGGTATATAGAATAGTTTAAAATTGGCGTACACAAATTAAGACTAAATCTAATGATACATATGTATGATTACATCAGCAGTTAGTCATTTTGTGATAAAGAAAAGTATCATACATATCAACCACATTTTTCTTCCTGTCTTTAATACGTAAAGTTTCGTGAAGAAAGTTAATAAGTGCTCTGGTTTAGGGCACACTCTGAGCCTTGAATCAGTTTAACAGCTCATTCTGGTGATACCCCTTAAGAAATATTACGTTAAAAGCTTCCAGCTACACTGTAATTTAGAGATCTAAACTTCACATTCAGTTAGGCTTGAGAATATTGCTTGAAACAAGGTTTTACGTTACAAGAAGACGTGAAAGCAACCCGCAACAAAACCCTTTCAGTTAGATTCTACTATTATATTTTTATTACACCATGAGCTGAAAGTTTTGATCAAGTAACTAAATTGTAAAACTTAATGATTTCTTGATAATTTAGTTTTTAACACAAACTACTTGTGAAATGGGTGAAACTTATAAAGCTGAATAACTGTGATTTTCACCTATACATAATTTTAGATACGTGACTTTCTGACTAATAAATACGAAATTAACACCTTATGGCAGAAAAGTGAACCTGGATATCCGAAGATAAAACAGTAGTTTTAAACCACATTATTGTGGGATGTATAATACATGTTGAAAAATATTATATCATTGTTCTACATGTCTGAATAATAGAAGTCGAAACTGAAATAGAAACCCTTATAACCCGAGCGCTTTCGAAAGTGCTCGAGTTATAAGGATCTCTGTTTCAGTTGTATCAAGACTTCTTGGGCCTACGGATTTTAAACACATCATGATTACAGAAGTAGAAGATAGGCATAATCAATCTTAAGACATCTGAAATAATACATTTTCCATCTGACTAGTAGAAACTATTTCCACCCGATTGTAAAGAAATGTTCCTTTATTTTCATCGAAATCAAAATATTATTTCATGTCTTTGTTAATTTTATAATCCTAAATCTAAACTATCGATTTGTTTAGCCTAAATAACCTATAAACGTTGTTTTAATGGTAGTTGAAAAAAAGAATTTCCAAGTGAACTTAACAGCTCAGCAATACATTAAGGAAGTGTTGGGTACTTCTTTATAGCAAAGCTACATCAGGCTATCTACTGTTTCTTCCGTGAGGAATCGAAATCCTGATTTTCGCTTTGTAAATACGAAGACTTTACATCATTAAGTCCCCATCAGGGGACTTAAGGAAGTCTTAGGTTTGAAAATGGGTAAACACAATAAGAATTTATCGTGAAAATGAGTGTGTATACGGGAGACCACTACAAGAAGTTAGCACGTTTCATCTTACACTCATCCAAAAGGCACGAGTCCTTTATAGTTTCTCCATGTTTTTAAACGAAAAGCAAAAGTGATAGTTAACAGTGAAACGCCGACACGAAAGTTGTAAGAAAGGCGTTTTCTTCTTTTACTCACGTTACTTAGGCAACATGCGTAAGGTAAAAATAGCTTTGTGTTATTTTAACGAAGTAACGGAAGAAAGTTGATTCATCGAAAAGAAGCACCTAGGTAACAGAAATTCTCACGTGGGAATATTTATGTACAAGTGTGAAAGTTTGAGAGGTGTAACTACACATACATGTATAGTAGTGGTATATCCAAACTAGATAAACCTAACGATTTAGAAATTTAACTTTGAAAATGTTAGCAGTAAAGTCTGAGGTACCACAACTAAAATTAACTGAAACAATTTATTCGAGTATCCAAAAATATCACTTATCTTAACATTACAGCTATTTAATGTAATGTTGAAAATCATTATTCACTATACATATATATATTAGTGTCTTTCTCGATATAACTTGTCTATGAAAAAAGATACCCGTGTAAGTAACGTGATAATTATCCTGAATTAATCGATTTATTCAAAAATACATAGAAAAGAACTGCATTCCAAAAAAGATTAGATATGTAAAGAAATACATATACGACTGGTAAACATTAAAAAGTAGCTAGGTGGATGTAAATAATAATAAAAGTAAATACATTAATATATTTTACACAAAAACACATTTAAAAACACGGTTAAAAGAGATACATACATAGAAAGACGTGTAGAGATGTAACTCGATAAAACTAGTAAGAACTTGATTCACCACCCTCATTGAAACAAAGGCCTTGAAAATCGTATTTATTGGACGTTATATACAGAGATGACCCTCCCCACTTGTTTTCCTCCGAAGCAACTGAAAATCGGCATTATCGACACAAAAGCTCTATACCCCCCCCCCCGCTACCCCTTCCAAGTAATCATCGACCACCTCAAAGGGAAAAGACACACGAGATCAGGGGACAGTTCGATTTTTTTTTCTCTCTCTTTCTAAGCTTATTGTGACGAGAGGAAGCTCGTGCTTTCCAAAGTTATGTGTATTTCTTCTTATTCTAGTGTTTATCTAACGTAAAAAGTAAAATGTACAAAATTCCAAGACTTTCTATTAAAACAACATTATTGCTAATGAGAGCTGTTTCAAACATAGTGAAGTAAAAAAATATCAAAACAAACGTCTACGGTGTTTTTCTTATTACGCCTTAATACAGATTTATCACCATAACAAATGTTTTAGCTTATTCCTGTTCCCTGCTTTTCGGTTTTATTAAGTTTCTGTGCTATAACTTAAGTTGCAAATCAAAGAGTGATCTTAAGTCCGTAGCTCCAACATGTAAAAAATTTAAATACAATATTTTAAAAATAAATACAAGTAGACGAAATAGTCAAACAGGTTTGTTTACTGTTTTCAGATTGCTCTTCCGTGGCTCGGTTAAGTTGACAGTTAAAAAAATGTTATTCAAAAACGTTTTGATATTATTATAAATGTATGTTTTGTGCACACTGCAAAAGGTAATAAATAGGTAACACATTATTCAGTAATCAAATTCAGTTGATATTAACTGAAGGATGGGCATGTTACAAAGGAAATTCTTTGTGACGGATGGAAGAATAAATTGATTGTATTTGAGATTTTTTTCAAAATTTCGCACAAAATTACACTAAAGACTATCTGATCTTTGCGTCCTTCTAATTTGGAAATTATAGATTAGAGATAAAGATGTTAGTGAAAAGCACCCGCCACCGGTTCCTGGGCGATTCTTGTTTACGAAATGTTAGAATTATGTGTGTCACTTTTATAACTCAATGGCTCAAAAGTGAGGAACATATTTTCGCAGCAACGAGATCAAACCATGAATCCTCTGATTGAAAGTCTCCGAGCAAGAACACGACTAAGCCATGCCCCTCTCCATTCTAACTTATCTATATATTTGTTAAGTGTATTCTCTACTACGTAGGCCCTTGTTTTTTGTTCTTTTCTCCCTTGATCTTATGACACAGTCTTCCAAAAACTTTTCCGTTTGAGGTTTGCTGTTGTGGTAAACAACAAAAACAGAGCCTTAGCATAGTTGTTTTCATTCGAAACAAATGTAATGAAGAGGATAAAAAAAAAAGTTCTGGTGACTTCGTTCATTGAAATGTATCGCGGGCAAAGGCAAATACTATTTCTCAAGTCAGCCTCTCTGATATACAACAGCAAAAGTTGGCTACACAGTTCAAATAAACCACCTACACTTGATACGGACTTGGAAGCATACTCGATTTCTAGCTCCAGGAGGACTTCCAGTACACCATTTCACCAGTTTCATAAGATTAGGTTCGTTATTTAAGAAAGTGCAACTATACACAAGCAATATTTATTAAAATGGTCCGGCATGGACAAGTGTGTTAAGGCGTGCGACTCGTAATCCGAGGGTCGCGGGTTCGCGCCCGCGTCGCACCAAACATGCTCGCCCTCCCAACCGTGGGGGCGTTATAATGTGACGGTCAATCCCACTATTCGTTGGTAAAATAGTAGCCCTGGAGTTGGCGGTGAGTGATGATGACTAGCTGGCTTCCCTCTAGTTTTACACTACTAAATTAGGGACGGTTCGGTGCAGTGGGCTAACAACCTACTCACTTAAATACCTGTTAAAGAATCCGCAAGCTATTGCGGCCCTATGTTCCTCGATGGAATCAAATGGTGAATAAATGAAATGAATTTATTAAAATAATAAATAATTCGTTGAATACATCTGAATAGTGTTTCCATTTTCTAAGCTATAAAAAGGATACAGTTATAATATTTGCACGCTACATTCTTTAACAAATCAGAAAGAAAACTTTATTGTCTATTATTCCCAATTTCATTATATCTTGTAATAATACAGTTTATACAATTTTTTACACTTTTTAATGTGCGTTACAATTATCAGATTACTTATATTACTGTATAGTTCACTGAAATTTATACTTTTAATTAATAACGATTGATAACTGTACAGGTAAAATGAATATTAGTGTTAGTCTTAACGTAAAAACAATCATTCTGCGAAAACGAAGCAAAAATAGCGTGTATTTTTGTATCAACTCATTATCAATTACAGTGATGGTAACATTCACATGGTAACTGAGTATTATGGTATGTATTTGCATAATACATATATATATTATATAAGATACTCTCTGCATACATAAAGGGTGATGCAAAAGATATACAGGTCCGGCATGCCCAGATGGTTAAGGCACTCGATTCGTAATCTGAGGGTCATGGATTCGATCCTTGTCACGCCAAACATGCTCGCCTTTTCAGCCATGGGGGCGTTATAATGTGACGATCAATCCCACTATTCGTTGGTAAAAGAATAGCCCAAGAGTTGGCGGTGGGTGGTGATGACTAGTTGCCTTACCTCTAGTCTTATACTGCTATATTAGGGACAGTTAGCGCAGATAGCCCTCGTGTAGCTCTGCGCGAAATTCGAAAGCAAACAAACAAAAGATATGTATTATCATTACCACCATGATATATCTAAGTCCCACCCTTACTATGATTTTTTAAAATTCATATTTGTGTTTTAATCTGTATTTTTCTTTTTCCACAATAATCAGCTAGAAACTTATTAATCTTGCACGTGTGACATTATATTGTAATATTCACAGTGTACATTTGGAATAACGTAATGACAAAAATTTTAAAAATAATAACTGTCGCACTACGTTTTCATCAGTCGATGTAAAACCTAAAAACATAGTTAATTTTAAATGTTTATTAATTTGTCACTATTATATTATATATCTAATTACTTCTTGTAAATAAATTTGAACATAGTATAAAATTTTAATTATTTCAAATAATGTTCACAGTATGAACTAAAACCAAACCAACAGAAAAAAAAGGTCATGAAATAGACATTTATTGTATTTTAGCTCTGACTTTCTAAACCTTTTCTAAAATAACTCCATCTTCCCAGTGGCACAGCGGAATTCATGCGGATTTACAACGCTAAAAACCGGATTTCTGTATCCGTGGTGGTCAGACTACAGATGGTCCATTGTGAATCTTTTTGTTTAATTACAAACAAACAAAAACGTTTTAAAATAACTGATTTAAATGGCTCTATATACAATCATTTTACACCGTTAAGTAATTATACATGGAATGGAAGTAAAAGAGTCTAAAAGTTGCACAGTTAAACGAACAGATAATATAATGCATTTTTTTTCTCTCGGTGGTTCAATCGTAACTTTACGAACTTGTAAATGAAAGTCCGAGATTCGATTTTGCTTAATGGATAGAGCGCAAATAGCCCGTTGTTGTTGTTTGCCATTTTAGTAGAAGGCTACACAACGCATTCGTGTCCAATAAATTTGTTTGAGAGATCTGCATGTTCTGCAAGTGCAACATGTGCAAAATCCCTGTAAAAGTGTCGGGTTCTCGGTTTCCATAGCTCAGTGTTAAGCCACCGACACGCAATACAGTTACGCCAAGACTGACTGAAGCACAACGCAACAACGCCATTGGTCGCTTGGAAGCAGGCGAATCTCGATCAGATGTTGCCAGAGCTGTGAATGTCCACCCAAGCACCATCACAAGGATCAACTCGTGACCGTCCACGATCTGGCAGCCCTCGTGTGACCACGCCCGCACAAGATCGCAACATCCGGTTACGTCACCTTCGGGATAGGACCACCACTGCGACATCTACTGCCTCAACCATAACAGGGCTGCGTAGGATTTCCGATCAGACCGTACGCAACCGTCTACGAGATGCAGGAATCCGACCTCGACGTCCAGTCAGAGGCGTCATCCTCACCCAGCAACATCGTCAAGCACGGCTGCAGTGGACTCGGGCACATCGGGTATGGCCTCATCGACAATGGAGGCATGTTTGGTTCAGCGATGAATCACGTTTTATGCTTCGTAGGCAGGATGGAAGGACCCGTGTTTACCGTCGCCGGGGTGAACGCTTTGCAGCAAACTGTGTGCAGGAAGTTGACATATTTGGTGGTGGCAGCGTCATGATGTGGGCTGCCATCGCCTACAATGCCAGAACAGACCTTTTGCACATTCGAGGGAATCTTACGGCTCAACGATACGTCGACGAGAATCTTAGGCCCCATGTGCAACCCGTCATGGTGAACGTCAACGACGTTTTTCAACATGACAACGCCCGTCCTCACACAGCCCAACTCACCACTGTCTTCTTGAGACACCACAACATCAACGTTCTTCCCTAGCCCTCCAAATCACCAGATTTAAACCCCATCGAACATCTTTGGGACGAGTTGGACCGACGTCTGCGACGGCGACAACCTCAACCGCAGACTCTACCTGAGCTTGCAGCAGCTTTGCAGGCTGAGTGGACAGCCATTCCACAGGATGTGATTCGTCATCTCATCGCTTCCATGAGCAGGAGATGCCAAGCAGTTATTGATGCTTACGGGGGCATACTCGTTATTGACGTTGAGTGACGTTAAACTTCAACTAGTGAGCGTGGAATTCGCCTTTGCAGACTTTGGATGTTTAGCAGTGAATGTGAAAAGTTACACACATGTCATACAGAACTACCAGGAATAAACTTGTTAACAATTTGTCTCAAAATTTACCCTTTGCGTTTCTTTTTTTGAAGAGTATATTTTTAACTTTCAAACAGAGACGTTTTTAAGAATATTTTTTTATTAAGGAGGCAAAATATTAACATTCTCATATCAGTGGGAGTTAACAATTAGATAATTTGAATTTTCAGAAAACTATATTTAAGATGGGGACTAGTGGAACAGAACTTTCCCCTGCTCTCAAAATAAAAAGGCTAGTAAACACATTGCAGGTCTAATAGGAGGTGAGGCCCGGTGTGGCCAAGCGCGTTGTAATCTTGTTACAACGTTGTGCGACTTGTAATCTGAGGGTCGCGGGTTCGCATCCCCGTCGCGCCAAACATGCTCGCCCTTTCAGCCGTGGGGGCGTTATAATGTTACCGTCAATCCCACTATTCGTTGGTAAAAGAGTAGCCCAAGAGTTGGCGGTGGGTGGTGATGACTAGCTGCCTTCCCTCTAGTCTTACACTACTAAATTAGGGACGGCTAGCACAGATAGCCCTCGAGTAGCTTTGTGCGAAATTCAAAAAACAAAAACAAACAAATACTGTGAAGGCGCCACCTGCTGTAAAATCGAACAAATACTTGTCGAAGAAAACAACAAGAGATGTGTATAAATATGTGGTATAAATGTGGAATAATTTGTCAAGTTAACTACAAATCAAAACATTTTATTGTTTAATACTTGTTTCTCATGTTTATATGGATAAACAAATATGTAAATGTATGTTTTCACTCATATTCACTGAAACGTTTTTGTGTCATTTCTATCCAACACGTTTGTTTGTTTGTTTGTTTTTTAATTTCGCGCAAAGCTAAACGAGGGCTATCTGCGCTAACCGTCCCTAATTTTGCAGTATAAAACTAGAGGAAAGGCAGCTAGTCATCACCACTCAACGCCAACTCTTGGGCTACTCTTTTACCAACGCATAGTGGGATTGACCGTCATATTAAACACCCCCAAAGTTGAAAGGGTAAGCATGTTTGGTGTGACGAGGATTCGAACCTGCGACCCTCGGATTACGAGTCGAGTGCCTTAACCATCTAGTCATGCCGAGCGCAATCCAACATCTACGTCATCAATACTGCACTCTCAATATTGAATTTTTTAAAAAATTCTATAGTATTTTTATATTATATAAAATGACAGATAGATAACGTGACTAGCACATATGTAGACACTGTATACCGTCATAAGTAATTTACATCTGTAATCTTGTGTACGACTAGCGTTTCTATGTAGAAAGGTACAAAAACACGCTAAACTATACTCGACACGAACTACTTGCTTTCGTATTGTTACTAGGATAGATTCGTGAACAGCCTTATTTTCCCATATGACTAACATGGATATATTGTCTGCTTCAACAGATTCTGTTCGCACGAGGTGTTTACTGTTTTCTTTCGACGTAGATCCAGAACCATAAGACGCGCGGTAATCAATACTTGCTTTCACTTGATACTCATGATCAATAAAAAAAAAAAAAAAACAGAACTTATTGTAGAAAAAAAAACACACAACAGAAACAACGGAAGTAAATAGGTAAAGACCTTAACAGGTTGTACAAAATAGTTTGTTTATTTAAATTCCGAAAATGTATCTTTAAAAGCATATTTAAAGAAACTGTAACACTACAATGAGTTTGCCTTCTAAGATAAATATCTTCAAACCTACCTGTAATGCTCGGTCTTAAAACAGGAATAGAACAGTCCACTACTTCTGCACGTCTTCTCAAACTGCTTCTCAGAACGAGACCTAAGCAGTAAATTTCAAAAGTTTCTACGTTTATTACGTAAAATAAGACAGAAAATGAGTTTTAATTCGTCGTAATATTCCATTCAATCTTTTTTTCTTTGTTGGTTTTAATCTTTGTACCTTGACATGTGTCGGAATAAATCACAAGCTCACAGTGTAAGGCTTCACAGCCGCTCTATCTAAGCAGTTTTTTGTTCTACCAGACGAGATTAGAGATCCAAATATTGCCTCACTACCTCGTGGGCGCGATAACCTACTGACACGTTTTCACATGCGCACCTCGAGCACCACTTGACGCACGAGCTGCTCAACAAGATGCGGCCTTTACAGCTATGCTAAATCACGTCACGATTCTCATCCTAAATAATTCTATGCGAATTTTGTACGACTGCTTTATATTCGGAAACTTTTCAGCGTACTGTATGTAAGTAGTTGTTGAGCTTTCACATCACAGTTGTGTGTTTTTCTGCACAAAAAAGGCAGACGTAACTTACGTCATACTTGCTGTTTCCTGAGTCAAAGACAACGTTGATGTTCTGACTCAAGAAACAATAGAAGGTACAGTACTACCTTGCTACCTATTTCTATGTAACAACATGTTCCTCTTTCAAACTAAACAGTAATTGTAAATCTTTATACTTAATGGACTAAAGCTTGAGATAATTGTAAAAAAATACAAAAATAAATTTCCCATTGCACAAACACGTTAAAGTAAGAATAGTAATGGCCACTTACAGATAAATGTATACATTTACTTCATAAGATAATATCATTATAGCAACATAAAATCAAAACTAAAAATACGCATGTTTTAAGAATTTCAGGAAATACGGGTTATGAAGGGTTATCTCAGAAGCAGGAAGTTAAGAATTAGACCCAGTCTATTGCATTTTGTCGATCGGAAAAGGTTTAACATGAGAACTCTTTACATATGAATTATGAAACAAACCCTTAAGTTGAGGTCATAAATATATTTGTTTTGACACTGGTGAATGGATCAACCTTGTTATCTATCAAAGTGATGCAAGTGGGTGCATATAACGCCATTTGATTTTCAAACTTCTATTGCCAATCTGGAAACAGGCAGTTTGTGGCTATCACTGGTCAAATCAATACTCGTTGAACTAATTGCGTTACATGAATCACCAACAAACAGGTCACGTCCACCTCAACCCTCTCAAACACTGTGATAAAACACTGAAACTCAAGTGCAGACTGATCTGACGACGAAAGACGGGATTTTTTTTTTCAAAACGTCGTCCTTTCCCTCTGTGATATTTTTGTTATTTCATATTTCGGTGGAGAGAAGGTTAAAATATGTTCTAGCCTGTCTAGAACTTTTGTCTAGTGTGAAGACAAAATTAAAAACATAAAAAAGGAAAAATTGAAATTAACAGCGACTTGTACTTTTTCTCCGTTGTAAGATTATCCAAGCAAACAATTAACAGTAACTTAAACATTCTTCTCAGTCTCAACATTATTTAAGCAAGTAAATAACACTAACTTATACTTACTTTTCTGTTGTAATATTATCCAAGCAAACAACAGTAACTTACACTTATTTTTCTGTTGTAAGATTATCTAAGCAAACATTTACATAAGATTCAATTCCAAAATCTTAAAACTAACTGTGGAAATTAATGAACAGACAATTTTGTGTTACAAATAACAAAATGAATGAAAGGTTATTTGTAAAGAAATAAAACACTGTGTCACTTACGTTTAACTTCGCATGGTTGTCAAAGAGTATCACATTTCAGGATAGTGGTAAAATTTTCGTATTATGTAACTATGGTAAAAATAAAATTTTGTCCTAGTTTAATTTAAATGTAGTCTACTTCCTATTTCCTTCATACATAATTATGTTCTTAAACAAAACGCAAACAAATTGTGAGTAATATTTAGTAATTTCCCGCTGACACGGCATGGCCAAGCGCGTTAAGGCGTACGACTCGTAATCTGAGGATCGCAGGTTCGCATCCCCGTCGCGCCAAACATGCTCGCCCTTTCAGCCGTGGGGGCGTTATAATGTGACGATCAATCCCACTATTCGTTGGTAAAAGAGTAGCCCAAGAGTTGGTGGTGACTAGCTGTCTTCCCTCTAGTTTTAAAACAACCAAACAAAAATTACCCGCTTCTTCAAAACAAAGATACAGCAGTATCAAAATTGATCTTAGTAATTTTAATCTGCCAAAATTGTAGTCTACGAAAAGAACAACAACCTAAAATTGAATTTTCTGTCTTACTAGCAAATTACTAGCAACAGGAGAAAGGAACAACTTTGATTTGATCAGTGTATATGTAACATATTTTAAGTATTTTCATTGTATAAACATTTCTTTTCTACTTAGTTTTTTTAAAATAATTTCAACACTTAGTTGAATAAATAAATTTATTCATTGGTATATACGTACAAAACGTTAAGATACGTGTTACTTTATGAATGGATGATTACTTCTTTGCGCAAAACGTCATCAAAGGAAATTGTAATTACTGAAGTAATTGAAAATCTTAAAAGGCTATGATTTAAATGCTGAAAGCTAGCGAAACACTGGAATGCTTTAGGTATATGTTTTCAAAAAGATCTAGTAAACTGCCATTTGTTTTCAATTTCTCTTATTTTGTCCACTTTCTATTCAAAATCAAAGGTGTGTAAAAGTGGATTTCATATTTATCTTTCATTCGAACAAGTTGTAATCCAAGAGGCCTTTCGCATAATTTCTGAATTCGTCAGCTTATTATGGGCTGTTTATGTAAGCACAATAAAAAGTTTAAAAGTTACGGTATAAACGTTCACGAAACAATGTAAATATCTGATTTGGAATTCAAAGTCATACCAAAAGGAATATGAAACCCCATTCGTAAATTACGTGAATTTTACCGTGAATGTTACACACGTTGGTTTTCAATATTTCTCCAGTTTTCTGTATTTAAACCTTAACTTTTAAATTCTTATATTATATTAATAAATAGCGTTTTGGAAAAGCTTTTGCCCAACCTCTGGTTTCCCAGCTTATTTCTTTAATCTCGTATTTATAACGCTAATAGCTTCCCCTCCCAGTGGCATGTCTGCGGAGTTACAACGCTAGAAGCTGGGTTTCGATAACCGTTGTGGGCACAGCACAACTAGCTCATTGTGTAACTTTGTGTTTAACTACAAACGAGTGTGTGTTTTTTCTTATAGCAAAGCCACATCGGGCTATTTGCTGAGCCTACCGAGGGGAATCGAACTCCTAATTTTAGCATTGTAAATCCGTAGACTTACCGCTGTACTAGCGGGGTGCAATAACAAATGAACATACTAAATACTTCACCTACTTTTTCACACGAATCTGGGGAAATGACGTTGAAGAGAAACACAATATTTATTATTATTAATATGAATGTAGCTTTGTAAAAGAAAAAAACATTCTATGCATAATCTCAATGTTTACAAGGTCCCGGCATGGCCAGGTGGTCAAGGCGCTCGATTCGTAATGTGAGGGTCACAGGTTCGAATCCCCATCACACCAAACATGCTCACCCTTTCAGTCGTGGGGGCGTTATAAGACCACTGTCAATCCCATTATTCGTTGGTTAAAAAGTAATCCAAGAGTTGGCGATGGGTGGTGTTGACTAGCTGCCTTCCCTCTAGTCTTACACTGCGAAATTAAGGTCGGCTAGCGAAAATAGCCCTCGTGTAGCTTTGCGCGAAATTCTAACCAAACCAAACCAATGTTTACAAAGCAGTTGTAATATTAGTGTACACTATTTTATGTTCAACTATTTCAACTTCCTTTTGAATGTCGTTGTTTAAAAAATTTGGTAACCTAGACTTGGTATTTCTAGCCTAAATTGTATTTAACATAGATATCTCTTCTATATATTTAGCTCATTTG
The DNA here is from genome assembly GCF_004210375.1 of Tachypleus tridentatus. Lineage (NCBI taxonomy): Eukaryota > Metazoa > Arthropoda > Merostomata > Xiphosura > Limulidae > Tachypleus > Tachypleus tridentatus. The sequence continues at coordinate 97,443,586 of NC_134836.1, forward strand.
CCCTCTCGCACACCTAAAACATAATAACAATAATGGCTGAAAACTAGTGTGTGCCTGTTCGAATGACGTGTTCCTGAGAAGACTGGCAAACATTTCAACTGAATGATTTTATTCGTATATTAACAACTTACAATGTTTTAGCAACTTGACATCATGCGCTGTTACAACGTGCTGAAGTAAAATAAAGAAAAAATATTCTGAAATCTATTCACAAGATGTTGTAACAAACATAAAATGAGTTTCTGTTTTGTTTTTTATATGAAGTGTTTAATTTCCTCTTTAGCGCTGAGGCATAAGAGATACTAAATTATATTCAGTGTCATGTGATACATCTGAAATAATTCTAGAAAACAGAAAAAAAATTAAATTATGTAAGGTTTACTTTTAAGTTACATTATAAATTCTCCAAACGTAAAAGTAAAAAACATGTTTGAAAACCTACTGCTTCATAAGACTTCCTTTGATAAAACCTTCCCACTGGCTCGGTTGTAAACTTGAAAGCTTATAACGCTTAATATCAGAGATCGATACCTGTGGTGAGCACAGCGTAGATAATCATTGCGCAGCATTGCGCTTAAAATAGAAATAAATTGACAAGACAAACAACAAGTTGTTAAAAATGATCAGACATTCTATGTACAGTGAACAGCATTCGCCAATTTTTTTGCATATTCTACTATACTGATGTTATTGTCTACATCTTACGTTCAAAAACGGCTTGTATGGGTAAAGAAAACACTAGCAGAGGTCGAAACGTTGTTTGCTCCTCTACTAGTGTTTTTAAATATATAATTTTCTCTGCAAGTGAGTTTTCTTATCATCACGGATTATTATTCTCTACATCATTTTCGTCGTTTTTGTGTAGAACAAATAAGGGAAGAACGTCTTTCATCTTTCCCGTACTAAACAAAAAGGAGGTGGTGCAACATATATTTGGGCAGCTATTCATTATGGTTAGAAAATGCTTTTTATATCCTTCATGGAAATATCAATAGCTCCTACAGACATCACATGGAGACGATATTTCTGCAATATGCTAAGATAAGGATTGGCAATAACTTTGTGTTCCAGAATAACAAGCTACTGCCCACAGTATGTGCATTGCGCAAAATTATTTCGGCCAGGAGAACATTACAAGATTTACGTAGCCCGCAAAGTATCCAGATTGAAATCCCATTGAAAACTGTTGGGCAGAACGAAACCAACACATTGCTGACCGTGACCCTTAACCAGTTACTGTCGTTGAGTTACAGCGCTTTTTAGTAATAAATTGAGATAAAAGACCAGGTGGATTAAATCAATAACTTCATAGACAGTATGGCACGACGCCTAACGGAAGTTATTAGAATACGAGAAAAACCAACCAAGTACTGAATATTTAATATGAACTTATATAAATTTACTGAGGTTGTGTATAATAACTCAATACTATACTCTGTCATTATTTATGTTTTGGTAAGGTTTTGTTGTGATAGATAAAATGCTGAATTACATATTTTTCTACCTATGTTTGATAAAATTGTTTGCTATTCTAATAAATCTATTCCGATGCCTATAAAACATACTTATGTAGATTTGTAATGTAATATGAACTTCCCACTTTTACAGAACTAAGTGTATTTGTATTCCATCTTAATAAAAAAGATATTTTCTGTAAATATTTTGCCTACGATTGTATATACTCCTGAAACTCAAGTGAGTAGGATAATTATTATTATAAGTAATAAAATAATGTGTAGTCAAATCAGTTCGTAGTGTCATTCCCTAAAATGGTCATAAACACTAGAATTTATCTTATCCACTGTCATTAATTCTTTCTAATAAGGTCGGTCCATTCTTCTTTGGTAAGAATTTAAAATTTGATACCACTGGTGTTCATAAATTAACTCATTTCACTCAGCCAGCTCATGGTATAAGGATAATAAAACATAAAGAAATAAAATCATATACGTATATAACCCACACACACATATATAGAAACATCTGACGATATTAAAATTACTAACTGGAAAGTTGAAAGTGTTTTACCATGCATAGGGAGTTAACAAAATTGCCTTGAGAAACATCCACTTTTATTAAGCAGATGCTAGAAAGTCTATTCTCAAAGATGATTCTTGTTTGTTCATTTATTGTTAAGACAAAGCTGCACAGTATGTTACCTGTTTTTTATCCGCCGTCAATATCGAAACCCGATTTATGGCGTTATAAGTCGTCAGACTTATCACTGAGCCACCGGGGACCCTCTATCCAAAGACTGACTCCTATTTTACGTTCTTCATTCATGTGCGATAGTGTGAAGAAATATTTCCAGTGGTAACGTTGATCTCAGCTGTAAAGACAGTTTTTTATCCTTGAAGATGGTATTTGCACGAACAACGGAATCAATGAGAACATCAAATAGAGATCCTTCTGTTAATTCACAAATTTTTGACTTGTACGCTTGTTTTAACCAATCAAAGTCAGCTAATCTGTGTACCTCGATTAATCATTAGTGCCATTTTCCCTTTACGTTTCTAAACTTTAATGAATTAATAACTTGATTTCATTATTTTTTACTTCAGAGATAAATTCTGGTACATTTTTTATGATGAGCACAATAAGGACAATTTACATTTGCATTTCTTTTACTTGTTCATATTTTTTTTCTGTGTTTCCCTAGTGTAGTTTTGAGTGTTTTAACATATAAAACAAGGCTTATGTTTGGTCGACTTTGCCAGGTATATACGTTCTCATTTTGTGTGGGATTTATCTTTCTAATTTGTTTACAGATTTTTTTAGAGATTAATGATGAGCCAATAAAAGATCCACCAATCATTTCGCTATCTCAGTTCAATGCAGAGTTTTTCACACTAATCAGTTTCAACGAACTGTGTAAGCGTTTATGAATTTATTAACCTTCAAATACCTGTGGTTAAGCAATAACCAAAGCTTCTGTATTCTCAACAATAATTCAAGGATCTCTTCTTTCACTTTGCTTTTGAAATTGGCTAAACAAACTATTACTAGTGAGTGATTCTATTCGACTAAAGAAAGCAAAATTTAACAAAGGTTATTCTATATTTTGATTGGTAATTTGATCAGCATCTTTAGCAATGGTCCTTTCAAGTGGACAGTAAGATGGTCAATTATCTCTTTATTATTATTTGTATAATAATTTTGAAGATAGAGTAATGAAAGTTAAGGTAGATCATATTTTACATTTTATTGTTACAATTCGGAATTAGAATGATTCTGATGAACTAGAGCAGCTTTGAACTTGTACTCCCGGATTCCAGTTGATGCGAATGTCGAATAGGGAAGCTGAAATCGTTTTCATTTGAAATTTAAAATCTGTTCATCCATACATTTTTGCTTTATAACAATCTTGTATATTGTAAGTTATTCATCATATACACTGCTGGCCAAAATCTTAAGGCTAATGAACAGAAAGAAAAAATATGCATTTTGCGTTGTTAGACTCAACCACTTATTTGAGAATAGCTTTGAAAGAGGAAAATAAAAAAGGGAAATAAAAAAAAAAAACTTTTTAGCATTTAATAGGGAAAATGAAACACTATGAAATTAGCCTAAATACTAGCAGAAAAGTTTAAGACCATACCAAAAAAAAATCAAAACAATGTAGGAAATGACCAACAAGAGGTGTCAGTAGTAAGTTGCACGGCTGTTATTACGAATATTTTCAAACATTCACTGTGGCATGGTCGATATGAGCGTTTGCAGAAGGCTGACTGGAATGTTATTCCAAGTGGTGAAGATGGCTTCACGAAGATCATGCACTGTTTGGAATTGACGTCCATTTCTATAGACTTCCCTTGCCATCCACCTCAAACATTTTCAATGGGGTTCAGTTCGGGCGAACACGCTGGATGGTCCAAAAGAATCACGTTATTCGCCATGAAAAAGTACTTTGTCCTGCTAGCATTGTGGATTGCAGCGTTTTCCTGCTGAAAGATCCGGTCATTTCCACACTAGCGAGGGCCTTCAGACAATAAGGATGCTCTCTCCAACATGCCAATGTAACCAGCTGCTGTTTGACGCTCATGTATAACCTGAAGCTTCATTGTTCCATGGAAGATAACAAAACTTCGTCCGCTTTTCTACGTCTCATGTTTGGTGCTTCTCAGCAAAGTTTAAACAAGCTGTATCGTGGTGTGGAAGGAGACGTGGCCTTTGAAGACATTACGGTTTTTAAAACCTTTCTCTGGTAGATGCCGTCTTATTGTTCTTGTGCTGCATTCTGCGTCCTTAAGGGCCTTAATCTGGTTCGACGATCGGCTGGCGTCTTGCCGGACAACCCGTCGAATCCTCTTGCTCAACGCCAGCGAAATTTTTTTGGGCCGACCACTTGAAATTCTCGTTCCGTATCCCTCAGGGTAAGAAATTTGCAACAGCAGTTTTACTATGCCCAATCCCACCAGCGATGGCACGTTGAGAGAGAGGTCTGCTTTTGCAGCTCGACAATTCTGTCACGTTCAAACTCTGTCAACTTTTTAGTCTTTGCCATGTTTCTACCCAATGTAACGCAGGAGATGTCAATGGAAGATGTTGACAACGCTAATGCTTGAGCACAAATTACTAAATTTAGTTACTTGTTTATCGATTAACGCTTCGTTTCAGTATGGTCTTAAACTTTTGACCAGCTAGTATTTAGGCTAATTTCATAGTGTTCACATTTTCCCTATTAAATGTTAAAAAAGTTGTTGTTTTTATTTTCCCTTTTCTTATTTTCATCGTTGAATCTAACAACGCAAAATGCATATTTTTTCTTTGTGTTTATTGGCCTTAAGATTTTGGCCAGCACTGTATTAGCCTGATATAAAAAACGTATCAATATGAGAACATTATCATTTTTCAGCCAACTGAGAAAATGCAATGCAACATCAATTGTTTAATAAACCTCTGAATGTAGAATGTGATATATAAATAGCTATGTTAGCTATTTCTCTCAAAACTGTACTTTTGAAGCTGTTTTTCATCTATAATTTTAGTTTCTTTTATTTTTAAATAAATATTCTAATTAAAATATTTATTAAACCTTTAATTGTTTTCTAAAGTGGTAATTATTCTTTGATTAATTAATTACTTATGTTTTTGCAACTTAATTTTCCAGTTTGCTGTTTTCATTTTTCTCATTTTCTTTATACATAATTATGTTGTCGGGATAAGTCCTTTTAACCTCTAACATTTAGCTACACGTTCGGAGTTAAACATCTGTAAATGACAGGTTTTAATGTTACTAACTGACACGAAATGGTAATTACGGTTAAAACTACAATTACCAGAGAGCAACATGGACCCCATCAACCTTTCAAAGGCACTTTACTAAAATATTCATGTGTCTAATTGCTTATGTGCTCATAACATGTTCATTTAAAATGGATCCTAAACTCTCACACAAACAAAATAATCAAGACATAATCAATACTGTAATTAACCTTACTGTGTTATAATCACTTTACGTCACATATAGAAAGTGAATGACTTCACTCAGTGTGTTTGGTCACTTTTTAATGTACATTGAGTGTTGTAACACATAAAACATAGTAGTAATCACTATGATACCACTCGACTCATAGTCTGAGGGTCGTGGGTTCGAATCCTCATCACACCTAACATGCTTACCCTTTCAGCCGTGGGGACGTTATAATGTTCGGTCAATCGTCATGCCTACCATTATCCGTTGGTAAAAGAGTAGTCCAAGAGTTGGCGGTGGGTGGTGATGACTAGCTTCCTTTCCTCTTGTCTTACACTGCTAAATTAGGGACGGCTAGCGCAGATAGCCCTCGTGTAGCTTTACACGAAATTCAAACCAAACCACTATAATACAATACGTGGACCCCAACCGATATGTACTGTGTTTGAAAAGTTAGTAATTTAAGGGTTAATACATAATTCTATAAATTTTGCTGAAGGGAAATTAATCTTGCATCATGTATTGATCAAGCTTATTAGTTGTATAAATTAAGCTTGTCATTGAAAGCAACAGAATCTATAAACACATACTTCTAGATATGGTTTAGTTCACAATAGAGTACCATAGTTTCAATACATCTACAACAAACATTATATTTCTTAATAAAACGACTGTTTGGATTTGAAAAATATACGTACTTTTGAAATATGTCTTCACACGAGGAAAGCAACGACACCATCACTTTCTTTCATACCATATTTACAAAAACCTGGGTTGAAATCAGGTCGATAACGTAAAGCTGGGATTTATAAACAGGGCTGTTCATCTGATTTAAGTTGAACTACGTCTGGAAGAACAAAGTTTACGAAAACAACAAGGGACAATATATCAAGTTCTACTAGTTGTTAATATTAATATATAAAACTTATTTTTATAGCTAAGTTAATTATGACTTTTGACACATATACAATATAACTCTCTCTATGCATATATATATATATATATTGTGTGTGCGTGTTCATATGACTCTGTTGAAATATTAAACAAACAAACATATTTGTGGAGATATATGTGTTTATTTAGATTGTGAATAAGTTAATACACAACCTAAGTTGGTAAACACAACAGGTGTTTCTCACGAAGTTTTACCATGTTTTCAAGCACTGACATTAAAAGCTGTAAAATTCGGTTGTAGTTTAAAAAACTCAGCAGTAACATGTGATGAAACAAAAATATAATCCAAAACATTAAATTCTTCAAAATTGGACAACTTAATCAAACATCTGTTTCAAATTCAAAAGTGAATTTCGCACTATCTACATTAATTGTCTTTAATTACAAGTGATAGACGAGAGGGAATACATATAGTCAACACAACTCTCCGTCAACTCTTGAGCTATCAACAAAAAATGGAATTGACCATACATCCTGACGACTTGACGGCTAAAAGGGTGATATATTCGGTTCGGTGATAGGTTTCGAACTCGCCACATGCAGATTGCAAGTAAGGCGCCCTAACCACCAGATCATGCCAGGTCTTTCAACCTGACTGGAAAGTGTTTATGCAAATTTTCTGTCACAATAACTACTGTAGTTGTCTTCAAATTAGACTTTTACAATAAATATTTATGTGACGATTTACGATACGAAATTGACAAGAGACATTTTCCAAGTATATACAGGGTGAGCCAAAAGTAGGTGGACAGCATTTGGGATAGGTTTATGTATCGGTTATATTAATGCAATTGTATATTATAAATATGTTGCAACTATATTATTTGTGTTATATAATTACAATTATATAATTACATTTGTTTTAATTTAATCTGTTTTCTTTTTTTTAGATTGTTAATAGAACCCATAATGTCAAATACTTTAAATACAGATAAAAGAGTATTGGAAATCTCAACAATTTGAGCATTTGCGTTAATAAATAACATTTTATTTTCATTAATATAATTGTCTTATTACATATAGTTGTACGTATACGTGATCTCTAAATAAATGTTTTTTTACTGTCCACCTACTTTTAGCTCACCCTGTATAAAATAAGACAATAGTCTTAAGCAACAAAGAACTAACACTAGTAATGTAGCGCAAGATCAAAGTACCCATAACTTGTATTACACAAAATCTCATTTATTCATCACAAAGCAAACAACGTAATAGATTATTCTTTTTGTAATGTGATGAAAAGATAAAGACAGAATCTCCGTTTTCACTTTTATTGTCTGATTCTCTGTAACAATAAATTGTTTATATGAGCTTCTATATATATCTAAGTGTTACCATAGTAACCTACCTTCATCCCTTCTGTAGCTTTGTGGCTAGCGTTACCATGGTAACCCACATTTACCTGTCTGTGGCTTTGTTGCTGATGTGTTCAAGACAGAAGAGAATAAGACTATATTTAAACTTGCCAAAGCAATGAATCTCAATGACTGAACAACAACAAATTTCAACACCATTTTTTGGACACACCAGTACAAAATTATCGTTATTGTTTTATTATTTAACCTGGCTGTTGGCATTTCTTAACTTAAAAAATTCGTTATTCGTTTAACAGAAATAATACTTTTTGCAATCACTAAAACCACATAAAACTTTATGGTTATTTTCTAGTAATAATAGTCTGTATATGTCGAACCACATAGCTTATTCCACTTTTAATTTCTCTCTTCATAATTAAAAAACTAAGTATATATTACTAATATCTCTCCCTCTGTGTCGTAGCTATTAATTAAGTATTCGTCCGTTCGTTTCTTTGTCTGGTTTAATGTCTCAACACCGTTTCAATTTCTCTTTACCATACTTTATAATTAGTAGGACTTTTAATTTTCTCTCTAATGTGTACTTAATAACTAATCAACTTTCAGGTTTTCAGTAACTCTTTATTCCCAAGTAAATATCACCTTTGTTGGTGTTTTTTCTCTTAAACCTTATTAATAGGTGTTTTTGTAATTACTTTCTACCTATTACACCTACTAACTACATGATATTACAGCTCAATTTTTATATCTAAATTATTACTTAACCATTTAATTTTTTATTAATGCCATTCTAGGTTTATTTGCGGTATCTAAATAATTATGTATCCTTTTAATTTCTTATTAATGTCATTCTAGTTTTCTTTATGCTATATAAATATTACGTATCCCGTTATCTTCTATGTATAGTTTTTTTCGTAGCTAAAACTTATTATATTTTAATTTTTCTGAAGAACATCATTACTAATCACTAGATGTCCTCACAAATCCCTCAATTTGATTATATTAGCACAAGAGGTGACGGTGGGTGCTACTGACTAATATGTTGTAAAGTATAGAGACGACTAAGACAGAACTCCACCTGAGTACCTATGCATGAATATCCAAAACAAACACCCATCACATAAATTATTTACTTAGAAGAATGGTGGCCATGACAGTCCAAGTGACGGAGACGAGCTGTAAAAACATCAAAATAATAATTTTAGTATGGCGAAGGTACAAATTATGAATAATTAGAAATTTTAATTATAAATTTATTCAACCTTGTGTATCGTAACATGTCATTAAAGCCAATTCAAATAAATAAAGTTAAATTTATCACATCCCATGACTTATTATTTTCATTACAAATAACAAAGGAATATTATGTTCATCATCTGATGCTTTTTTAGTCCTTCTTTCTTACAAAAAACTAACAAAAGCCTCTTTCTGATAGATACGACGGCGTAGCTTCGATAAGTTTGTTACATTAGAGCCATCTTAACAGTTAAACCTAAATAAGCGACAAAGAACGGTACCTTAATTACGATACTACAACATCTCCCTAGCCTGATCGAACACACTTAATTTAACTAAAACATCAGATACTCACTCTGCTGTGTTTTGGTTTAGAGTATACTAACAAAATTATCTGTTACATGAAACATTCAGACTAGAGCAAAACAACTACCAAAAGAGGAAGTAGTAGACGAGACTAGAAGACAAGATAATCAACAGCTAGAAATGGCTTCGAATAATAAACTGAACAATAAAAAGTAGAAGGAAAATATTTCAAAAAAATGAGTTGGAAAATGCCTATGAATTTTAAACTATTAATTTACTCGTATATATACAAGCTTTGTAATTAACACGAGCAGATACAAAATAATTAGTTTTTAACGTTCTGTGATAAACAACAAAAACTGGCCTAGATCTTAACTGTAAAGAACACAAACTGAATTTAAAAGTCCGTATTAACTAAAGATAACCTACTGAGTGATTACAGTGTGTGCTTTATTCACAGCTCTAATAGAAAAAAAAATCATACCTTTTACCACGGTCGTGAATGTGTATTATTAATGAAATACATTAAAATATTACAGGTTTGACATTAAAACCAACTTTGCGATAATGATTCATAACACACTAAAACATTATCACTTACTGTAGAAGTAATGTGTTCTTTAAAAAATGAATAGTTGGAGTAAACCTTTAAAACGATGTTTTCGTAAAGTGTACATTTCTAAAGAAAACTGATTGGTTAAACTAGTCTCAAGATCAGAACTTTAAAGTGTGTTTTTTTTAACCTAAGTGAATCAATTAGTGACCAAGTGTTTTGGAATTCTTGTACATTTATTCATCTGCGAATAAGTCTTGACGTAGCCATGAATAGAAATAGGTCGCTTATTTTAGAGCTTTCGCCAAACTGTTCTCAATCTTTCTATGTCAAAAACATTCGTTCATTTATTCCGGATGTCATCTAAAGAGTATCGGGTAATGTTCAATAGGGTGACCTTCCTAGAAATGTGGCATTAAGAAATATAGAGATTGATTTGCAAAATACTCCAAAACCGTGTTGTTCTAACAACCCCTATATTTATATATATTGGTTATTTATTATCAGCAAACTTGAATAAATGGGCCAAGGATAAAAACAACGCATACACATGAACAACCAAAGACACTTCCAGAATGATGGGGAAACGCTATGGAGAATATGAAACTAAAACTAGTGGGTTTAAGATGCAAAATAAAAACAAACTGAAGTAGGTTACTTTTAACGAAAATAAAGTATGTGGATTGATATAAATTTAAGTCTTGTCCTTAGCATTATTTTACTACTTGAGTTTATCGGAACTACTTTAATTTGTAGCAATGCAGGGCAGATAACCCTCAAATAGCTACAGTAGAGACAAAAAGCCACTGTTTGTTCGTTTGTTTTGAATTTCGCACAAAGTTACTCGAGGGCTATCTGTGCTAGCCGTCCTAATTTAGTAGAGTAAGACTAGAGGGAAGGCAGCTAGTCATCACCACCCACCGCCAACTCTTGGACTACTCTTTTACCAACGAATAGTGGGATTGACCGTAACATTATAACGTCCCCACGGCTGGGAGGGCGAGCATGTTTGGTGCGATCGGGATTCTAACCCGCGACCCTCGGATTACGAGTCGAACGCCTTAACACACTTGGCCATGCCGGGCCCAAAAGCCACTGAGATAAAGAGTTAAGAAAAATAAAACAGCAAGTAAAAAAGATAGAAATATTTTACCAACATATTAGGTCGCCATCTGTTAGTAATAATCAAAAACCTGCTTTTCACGAGGCAAATGTGTTTTGTCAAATATAACTAATACATTGAATACTAACAAATATAAACTAAACCTTATTACTGAGTCTAAGAAAACGGATTAGTAACGTATTTGGTAACGCTAATAAGAATTTGACGTGAAGGAAATATAGTTATGTATACATACAATTGACATCATTAATTTCCTCAGATCAACTAAATGGTTTGTTTTGATTTCACGCAAAGCTATACTAGGCCTATCTACGCTAGACGTCCCTAATTTAGCAGTGCAAGACTAGAGGGAAGGCAGCTAGTCGTCACCACCAACTTTTGAGCTACTTTTCTACCAACGAATAGTGTGATTGAACGTACATTATAACGCCCCCACTGCTGAAAAAGTGAGCATGTTTGATGTGACGGGGATTCGAACCCTCAACCCTCATATTATAGGTCGAATGACTTAACCATCTGGTCATGTCGGGTCTCGACTAAATGTAATTTGCAAAAAGCAAAAACTTAACATATTCTTTCAGTAGCTTTAAATTTGTACGAACTTCAAAAAATTAAATACGTGTGTGTGTTTTTCTTATAGCAAAGCCACAGGGAATCGATCACCTGATTTTAGCGTTGTAAATCTGGAGACATACCGCTGTACTAGCGGGGGCTAACTTAAATACACCTGTTAATATTATTACAAAGCTTAAGATATCAAGTTGATCTTTAATTTACAATGATTAAAAGTACATTTTTACACTTAATGAATCTCATACATAAAATGTTGTTCATTTGTATCATCATATAGATGTGTTTTTTACTTGTCTTAATTATGAAATGTTTGAAAATTATTCCTAGATCTAAAATTCGAAAACCAAAAGTTCCAACAAATATTGGAATATATATGTTTATATATTCTATATACACATATGTGTATATGTGAAACTATCAACAATTTGCAAAAAAAATGTTTTTTTTCTGTACCAATGTATCGAACTGAAACTTAATTGCTTAGTGGTTTAATATATTGTTTGCTATTAATGAATAACATTTTGTTACCAGCACTAATCAAATAACAAAAAGAAGAGGGTGTTTCTGTCTGTGAATAAAGAAAATTCTTGGTTTGAGAACCGATGCCGCTTTCCTAACTTTGCAGCGAAAATACACTATAAGAGTAGCAGTCAAATCCTAATATCTGAGTAATAAGAGTAACCCAACAGTTGACAATGGGTGTTGTTGACTAGCTGCTTTCCTTCAAGTCTGTTACTTCGAAACATAAACGTAATATACAAGTGGCTTTTTACATTTTAATTTAATTTAAGACGTTTGCCACAGGGAGTTTTATCGTCACGTGACTAGCAATCAGTTCAATGACAACAACCTCTTGAGAGCAAAAGAAACAATTTTAACCACATACAAAAACACAACTAGACGAGAGTGCTATTAGAGAAAGATGAATAATTTATGCTAAAACTATTTTGAATACTTGAATCAGTAAACCACGTAATAGCTAAGACTAACATGAAATCACATTTGAAAGGAACATATCAGAATTACTTTTTCTTTTTCAGTTGGTTTCGCAGGTAGTTTCGAAAAGAACGTAGCCAGTGGTAGAAATAAATACAATATTTTAACAAAACATCTACGACTTTTTTGTTGTTTATTATGATTTTTTACTCACATGTAAAATAGTAGCATTAGATATATATATATATATTGTAATATGATTACGCAGTTTCGTTATTTTTGAAACTATTAGGGAAAAGAAAGGCTATTAAATCAAAGGAAAAGGAAAAAAATATACATCAATGAAGCTGATATTGTAAATAAACTGCCAAGTATTTGATAGCATAAATTAGTTCACAAAAAACTTAAATCTGTAAGGACTAAATCCTTTGAATCGTCAATTGAATGCCCTTGTTTTAACTGGAACTCAATTTTTTACCTGTTTCACATAAGTAAATACAATTAGAAAACTAATCACATCCAATATTTATCACAGAAATATTCTCACACCAGGTTTGTTTGGTTTTTTCTCTTTAGGTCATGTTGAACTCACCTTTTGATTATTATGCAACATGAAACCAACGGCCAATAAAGATAGGCAACATTACTGTTGTTGCAGTAAAAATAGGAAGAACACTTAAAACTTAGATATATTAAAGTCTATTTTACTGAGCAATCTGCGTTCGTTTTTAAGTTCAAAACTACACAATGGGCTGTCTACGTTCTACCTACTGCAGATTTTGTACCCTGGGTTTTTAGTGTTATAAACCCTCAATCTCAGAATCCTGGATGTTGTTAAGTAAGCTCATATAAGAACACTTTAAGTGTGTAATACACAACGTATATAAATATACGAACGCTTTTCAAAAACAGATGTTTTGATAATGCTACAGATTGGACAAAAGAAATAACAATAGCTCTCGATTTTAGGATAATTATCTGGTTTCTTACACTCAACGCAGATAACATAAACTTACGACATCTTTCATTTGTTTCAGAGTAACAAATGACAAATTGCGAAACCCATCCGCACACGCCACCTGCCAACACCAGTTTCTAGAGGAAGAACTTAAACTGAAACATAAGCACTAGCGTCAACATTTACTAACGTAGAACACCAATGCCAGGACCTTCGGAAGTACGTTTCATATATTAATTTTGTACATTTGTCATGCCTAATCCATAAGAATAACCAGACAGAAACACGTTCAAAACAGAAATCTCCAAAAACTGTGACTTCATCAGAGTTTAATCTTGATAATGTTATATTTAATGTGAGTGATATTTAACTTGATGATGTTTGTAAACAACTCTAACCAAAGGCCTTAACTTTAGTATTGTAGCTTTCAAACTAAACTATGCTAGTTATATTATTAATTTTGAAAAAAAAAAAAAACAGAACCCTTACTTCTAGTGTTAACTGAATCGAACATCGGCACAGCGCAAAGTTTTAGAAAAAAAAATGAACTTTCCTTATTGTACAGATACAATTTCCATCGTCTTATCTCTCCATTAAACTACAGATTCTTAAAACGTATGACGCTCTTGGTAATAAACCAGGCAAAGATAATGGTACTGTCATTAGGAAAAAAAAATGAGTATATTAATAAACTAAACCACTAGCTTAGCCACACCTGGTAAAATAAAAACAAACTATATACTGACATATTATCCTTAACCGTAAAGATCCTACGTTTCTTTAAAACCTTAAGAAGTCAAAACATTATCTCTGAAACTAATTTTCGACAAATTTCCCCAAATAGCACCAAACCCGATATTCTTTATGGCTTATCCAAAGTACACAAAATTGGATAATTATTCCAACTCATTCTCTCAGCTGTAGACTCTTTCAATTACAACCTCTCTCATTTATCGTTTATATTCTTAATTCATTCACCACGAACGAATTTACGATTACTAACTATTTTACCTTTGATTCTGAAATATCTAAAATTCCCTTTGCTCATCAATACACTATGGCCAGTTTTGAGATCGAATCTTTCCATACCAAGAAACTTTAAGTTTAGTCATGGGCCTTCTCTTTCCCATAGACACTGAACAGTATCCTAGTTTTATACGTAAAGAATTATTGGGACTTTTTATCGTGTCCACAAAGTTAAACCATTCCTTTTTTAATGACATCATTAATGACCAGATAGCTGGAATCGCTTTACTATCCCTGCTGGGTCCGATGATAACCAACAGGTTTTTGGGTGTTGTTTTTTTATGCTATCATGAACACAAGTGGATAAAAAACGTCCCACGTGAATTCAAACTTGTCTTTTACAGACCCTCTACTGATGACACTTTCTTGCTGTTTCGACAACCAAGCCCACGTTTCAAAGTCCCTTTGTTACTACCGCCCCGCATGGTAAGGTGGATAAGGCGTTCGAGAGTAATCTGAGGGTCGCGGATTCGAATCCCCGTCACAACAAACATGCTCGCCATTTCAGCCATGGGAGTTATAATGTGACAGTTAGGCCCACTATTCGTTGGTAAAAGAGTAGCCCCAGAGGTGGCGGTGAGTGGTGATGAATATCTGTTTTCCTTTAAGTCTTACACTGCTAGATTAGAGACGGCTAGCGCAGATAGCCCTCGAGTAGCTTTGCACAAAATTGAAATCAAACCATTTCTCACCTTAACTGCCAACAACCCAATGTCAAATAACATCCGAACTCGAAGAAAATTATTTTTCATCGTTCCCAGGAGAGTACCAAAGGTAAACATTTTTCAACCTCTATTTATCATAAAAGAACTTTTACTGGCCTCTAATTCCAATTTCAGTAGTTTTGTTTCCAACTTTTACAAACTTAATCCGGTTATATCATTGTTAAACATGAGTTTTCATCTTATTTCTAATTAGTTTGCTTTACACAAAGAAACTATCCTTCTGCATAAGCACATGTTAAATAATGCCTAACGAAGGTTACACGCGACTTCCTAACAACAAATTCCAACCACCTGCCAATGTACACAGCATCCCCAAAGTTTTCCTCAGTATCTCCCTTATTTTATGGGTTTGTAATCCCTACCAACTAAGAAACCACACCCGAACCATAAACTTCTCAAATTCAGCTTAGAATAAGATAAGACTTGGCCTCCATATTAAACACTCGTTTCTGTACAGAGATCAAATATATCTAAACAATTATGTTCATGGCTCGTATATGAATATACGTATAGTGACCGTCAGGTCGCGTACTTTGGCAAAACGGAATGCCACTTAAAAACTAAGAGTCTGTGAACATTTAGGAGTATCTAACACAAACAACCATACACTATTTAAACCTAGCCACTTATTCATTAGTTCCCATTTTGAAACCACAGGTCACAATGTACCATTTAACAATTATCACCACAGGATCTTCAGATCTTGCCCTCTACATTGAAGAAAAACTGCTCATAACTAAAGACTGACCAACCCTTAACGACCCTTAACTAAGAGTCTGTGAACATTTAGGAGTATCTAACACAAACAACCATACACTATTTAAACCTAGCCACTTATTCATTAGTTCCCATTTTGAAACCACAGGTCACAATGTACCATTTAACAATTATCACCACAGGATCTTCAGATCTTGCCCTCTACATTGAAGAAAAACTGCTCATAACTAAAGACTGACCAACCCTTAACGACCCATAAAGCTTTTTAGATCTAAAATCGTTTCACATTTTCACACTTAACTCAGCTGTTGTGTAATATATATAAACACTGTTTTACCCAATCATTTGCCGCTTTTCATAATAATTCAGTAACTAATTACTGCGTTACAATAGTAAATATAATTTTAATAATAATCATTTTTGTAACACGATTTCAGGTTTCGTTGAAAGTGGATTAAATCATTCCGAAACGTTCCAACCTTGTTTTAAGCCTTATCAATCGTCTTCATTTTTATTGTTAAACTTCATTTTCCCCATTATGAATCTATACTGTAAGGAAGCAAAACCACACCACTCTCTTTTTTTTTCTCTCACGTACATTTTCATAGGTCTAAAAATGTACAATAGATGGCGATTATTTACCTAGACGGCTCACTTAATGTCCTCAGGTGCTAAGGCTGAGTTCTAGTAACACGATTTAGAAATGATATCACTTTAAGTTTATAAAATTTGATGGACATTAATTGCATAGGATTTATTTTTCAGTAACCATAAATTTCTATTATCCATTGGCTTATTATAATTTTTTATCAGTCATTGAATCTTCTACAATAATTAAATTATTCATACTTCTACTTAATTTATTAGTTTTATTAAATATTTTATTATATTGTGTTATATATGATTATAATACAGATCGATTGTAATCTTAAATTATACTTGGTGTGTTTAAATATAAATTCCTTGAGCAGCCGGTTGTAATGTTCTATGTGATATAAAAGTTGAAATCAAAATATATATAAGGGTGTTTAAATCGTATCATGCTCCTAGAATCTGCTAAAATAACATAGGAAGTGTCTTAAGCTGTTTACATACCTCTGTGATAATGTTTTCTGGTATTAATATTGTGTATGGATTCTTGATTTTACTTTCGGGATTTTTAAATTTCTTCCTGGACTTTTAAGTGCTTTACAGATTTTCGGCACCGCAGTGTATAATTACTGTGTACAATGTGTTTTTCTGAATGCATCATAAAATGCACCATCCTTTAGTTATAAGCTATTGACTTTTAATAATAATTTCAAAATGGTTAAATATTTTAAAACAGTTTAGAATCCTCTATCATGTCTCCCATAAGTTAACCACCATGTAACGTACTATATATGCTTTCAATGTACATGGAGATATTTTCCAAATTCACTAGTTCAGTTCCTGAATAGTTTGAAATCAAAATGTGTAATTTCAGGCAACAGTTTGGAGAGCTGTCTGTTAGGTAATAAGTAATTATTTCATGGAAGTTTCTTTTCGTGTGATGTAGAACTGTTTAAAAAACAGACCAAATTTATGTTGATCCCATTGGTTTATTCTGTAAATAAAACTGAAAGTTTATTTGCTTAGGTAGTTTGACTTTAGCTACAAGAAAGATATGTTGCAATCACAGATTTAGGAGGGAATTAACTTGGCTAGCCATTCCACTTTTTTATAATATTTAAAATATGTATGTTCCATTTTTTAAAAAATATAAAACGATGGTGGCTAATCACCACCCTTAAATCTACAAGTGTGTTGTTAGGGATATAGTGTCATAACCAAAACGTTTAGCAAGTCAATGTGTAACCTGCACTAAATACACTTGTTATTTTCTTTTCTTTTTAAATTGGTCATTCTTACAATAGTCTTGCTTCTGTTCAATCACGTCAACGTTTTCTCCTACTAAAATAATTGTTTTTCGTGCACAAAGTTGTATCAATACCGCATCCAATGACATTTTGGAAACCAAAAACAACAAACCATGAATGAGATGGATTGTTTGCAACACATTCAGGGTCTCGCCTAATTATTTAGGTTTACAAAAAAATTTCGGAACCGAGCGTAGCCCGACGGCTAGCGTACAAAACTGTAAATCTGAGGTTCGAATCCTGTTACCACAAAAGTAAAATAAAATATGGCGCTCCTGTCTTTGAGGTCACAGGTTATAAAAGTAGTTGGTCAGACAAGAGTTGCTGGTAAATGCTAGTTGTGAGCTCCTTTCTCTCCATCAGTTATTCACTGTTAAGAATGGCTATAAACAAATAGCCATTGGGCAGATTGTGCGAAAAATGGAAAATCTCTTATGATCCACTTTTTATAGCTGAATATTATCCCAGGACTTTACTTGTTGATTGTGATTTCAAAATCAAAATCGGAATACTAGACTAATACTGTTTCTGTTTGTTTGTTATTGAGCACAAAGTTGCATAATAAGCTATCTGTATGATTCCAACCAAGGGTATCGAAACCCGGTTTTTAGCGTTATAAACCTCCAGACTTATCGCTTAGCCACTGGAAAGCGATTAATAATGTTCAAAGATCTACTTTAAAAATTGCATTTATACATTTAAAAACTTACCCCTAGTTCAAGGGTAATTATATCAAAATGTAAAGATTATATGATGTAAAAGTTTTAAACAAACAAAGTATAGTCAACGTCCCCACAATACGCCTGTTTCCAGCATGTAACGTCGTCGTCGTAAGCAACTTGTTTGTTTGTTTGTTTTTTGGAATTTCGCACAAAGTTACTCGAGGGCTATCTGTGCTAGCCGTCCCTAATTTAGCAGTGTAAGACTAGAGGGAAGACAGCTAGTCATCGCCACCCACCGCCAACTCTTGGGCTACTCTTTTACCAAGGAATAGTGGGATCGACCGTCACATTATAACGCCCCCACGGCCGAAAGGGCGAGCATGTTTGGCGCGACCGGGATGCGAATCCACGACCCTCAGATTACGAGTCGCATGCCTCAACACGCTTGGCCGTGCCGGGCCTACCGTAGCTTGAAGCTTACTATTTCTTATTGTGGTTATGAAGCTCTCGGTCTTTTACTTTTTCTGTTTGTCCTCTTTACACAACTTTTTCTTTTAACTATAAATATCATAAACACATGTGAAAACTCTATCAACATATTTTGTGGTTAATATTGGTTCTTTAACTGGTAATCTTTACATGATTCAGTTTCAATAATTAGAATATTAAATACGTTGTCATTCTTCAATGATATTCTTTAATTAAGTCCTAATAGTTCGAAATGTCGTCCTATATTTTCTAGACAAATTCAGTCCTTTAACTAGAGAGGCACTCAGTACTGTTTTTTTCTGATTACTTAAACTAAGACAGATATTAATCTCCCTGATGGTTATCTTCTACCTCTTACGGCCATGATGACCTTTTATCGCCAATACAGATAAATCTGTAACTATAATATTCCTTCAAATACCAGATAGATAACCTATAATCAGGTTTTTTCGGCAAACAAAAGCGAAAAAATAGCTTGACGACTTAGATTATCTATTATTACTTTATTACATGATCTAAAAATAAAGTTGTATTATTAGTAGGTGGTTTCATAGCGTTGTTACGTAAGCTATCGCTTAACACAAGCACTAAAAAGGAAAGTTGCAGTGTCTTCCGTGTATACTGTGATGGTTTGTCTGTTTTTCGAATTTCGCGCAAGTTCACACGTCTGGAATTTAACAGTGTAAGACTGAAAGGAAGGGCAGCTAATTATCATCACCCCCAGCTGTTGGATTACTCTTTTACCAAAGAATGGTGGAATTAATCCTAACATTATAACGCCTCCACAGCTGAAAGGGCGAGGATGGTGTGACGGGGATTTGTACCCGCGACCCTAACATTAAGAAATCGAGTAGCCTTACCACCTGGCCAGCCGGGCCCTACTGTAGTAGTTAATGAGCGATTAAAAAAACAAAATAAATGTATTTCTAAATGTTTTGAAGTAGTTCAGGTTAGAGATAACTATTCAGCTATCAAAATACGAGTTTTTCATGGAATAGTTATTTTTGTACACACTTTAAACGTTTGTGGTTAAAGGACTACAGTCCTCTCTTTCATTGCGCTCAAGTACCATAAACATACATTTAACCATATCGTTATCATACCATAAATATCGTTGCATAAACATTAATAGCATTCGACAGAATGTCTGATGACTCGTCTATGGTAGCTATGGCAACATAGTCGTCGTTGCTGCTAAGTACCAGTTAACATACTGCCATCTATAATTCAATAAATCTCTCGATATCACTAAACATAAAAGGAGGCAAAATTTAGACAAACTAAGAGTTGTCATCCACAACTAATCTAACATGTATTTTTGTTTTCACAACAGAATATAGACCGATAGATTAATGTAAGTGAAGTGAAATAATCAACTGTAAAAGAAAATTTAGTTTCCTGGATAGCTGCCAATATGAACACCTACAACTGTAACACGTCATACAAGTGACATTTATATAAATACAACTAACATTCTGCACCTGCAATAAACAAATTTTTTTTATGTAGTTTCTTATATAAACAATCACCACAGCATTCCGCCTGAATCCCTGGAAGATGAAAACTCCAAAGTAATTTACTTTAAAGATGCACTAGGATTTCTGAAAATTTTTCTCCATCATTCTAATTATTGTTCTAAGCATTACATCCGATCATCAGTTACCCCAGTAATCAAGTGGCTGTCACGTGATATCCTAGATAAATGCTTCTGTGAACCACCATTTGAGAGCACAGAAGGTCCTTTCATTCATTAATCTTTTGAAAAACTAATCAAACTGACTGCTGGTCAGGCATTTAATCACAGCCAGAATGATCAAGAGGTTTACGTCTATGTTTTGGGCAGAGCACGCAAGCCACTTTTCCACAGTGACTCCTCACCATCTGAGATGAAACTGTACAACACAGTTCACTGTTCTTCGGCCCACCAGTCTCCTCAACTTATGATTTTTTTGGTACAACCATTGCATAGGAATTTCATCACTGGCATATAGCTTTAGCTTGTGAATATGTTTAACATGCTTTTAAGTGTCACACAACCACAGAACTTATTTTGATGAATTAAGCCGCCTAGAAATAAAATAAGGCCGATTTAGCAAGAATCGTGATGTTTACATGCAGCAGTTGACCCGGCATGGACAGGTGGTTAAGACACTCGCCTCGTAATCTGAGGGTTGTGGGTTCGAATCCTCGTCACACCAAACATGCTCGCCCTTTCAGTCGTGGGGTGTTATAACGTAGGGTCAATCCCACTATTCGTTGGTAAAAGAGTAGCCCAAGAGTTGTCGGTGGGTGGTGATGACTAGCTGCCTTCCCTCTAGTTTTACACTGCTAAATTAGGGACGGCTAACGCAGATAGCCCTCCTGTAGCTTTGCGCAACATTTAAAAACAAACAAACGTACATGCAACAGTCATATACCAAAGGCATATCCAATCTCATTGTTTGAGTTTTCATAGTTTCATCGTCTTGTCATAGAACCACTTCTCTCCTACAATAACCTTACTCATTTGCATGTCAATTCACGCTTCTAAATTAATGTAGACATATTACCCATTTATATCTTGGCATCAAAAGCTCGACTTTACGACGTTACTCTGTGGTATTCTTAGGTATACCAATTTATGTTAGGCAACAGTAGTAAAAGGAGACTTGGCAAAAATATATTGTAGAGTGAATATGAATTCTGACTTAAATGCTTAAAATGAGATTAGACGAAGTTTCCCAATAATATTAAAGCACGTGCAGACCCGAATTGTCAAAAACTACAGTACAATTGAGGTATGAAAAGCATACATAAAACAAGATACCGTCTTTCTGCTCTGTCTGTTGAAGGAGGTCTAGACATGATTTAAAAAAAAAAAAACATTGGTAAAAGCAAAGAGAACCAACCAATGTGTACTTGTCCATTTTGTATCAGATCTTCTGAAATTCATGTCACATGTTATATCCAAACATGATTTTGACTTATGCAAATATAGTACTTACTAATACAAACTTAATGAATACCACAGCGACGTTTTCTGAGAAATACCAAAAGTGGATGACCTTTGACAATGTGTGATTAAAACAAGAATAGTCAGTGCAAACTGTATGTTCAAGAGTAGGCACACGCGCGTAAATATGAATATTTTAACATATTTGGAAACATGAAGTGTTCAACTTTCCGAACTAAAAGAGAAAATAAACATCTAGTATGTTTCAGATAAAGTAAGAAAGCACCAACTGAACTTCTTAATCCCTAAAACACATTAATATAATTATTATAACGTAAATCTAAAATCCAGCTCAGATAATCCAAGATTTTATAAATTTACCACAGGAAACCAACTGCAATTATATCAGCCATGCAACATAGATTTGATCGTCTGCAGATGTTCTAAGTAATAATTTTCTTTTTTAAGTCCCCTAATTTGAAAATTAAAAGTCATAATAATTTCATAAATAAGTTCCAGACAGCGCTGGATTCTTAGCGATATGCACCGGAACGCCGTTCCAGCACTTTCTGAAATGTTCTTAAATATACATATACATCTTTTTTACAACAAACTATATTCGAACTTGGTTCCACACATGCGAAGATGTGTCATAGAATATAGCCTTGCCGATGTGTCCCCTCGTTCTAGTATGTGGTGACAACCAACTGACGCTTCCTGAACATGAAACTAAATCAAGCATATTATATTTTGCTGATTTATTGAATGCCTGCAACATTTTCTATAGATACGATTCCTTTTATATCTCCCTCTAACCTGGGTAAACTCGATTATGAAAGTAGTAAATGAATAAATAATATTATAAATTACCTAGTACACACCGTTAGTGAGGTAAACGACAGTCCTCTATTGTATACACTCCTTTTTTCCCTCTTGTTACACACGATGTGCATTGGGTTGTTATTATTTAAGCCCTTTCAGCTCACACCAATAACACAGTATAATCAATGACTTGCGAATAAATACCGTAAAATACTTTTTAAAAAGAAACCATAGTTTTACCAATACCAGTAGTTTTGAAGCTTTTTTTTAAATTTTCATTTCAATTTCATTGACTTATTATAATTTTTTCGTTTTGCCTGCTTAAGTCTTCATTAATTAAAATAACACTGGTAGAGTCATGAAAGTTTCATTAATTTTTAATTGTTGTTGAAATGACAACGTTCCTCACTTTTTTTTAATGAAAGAAGAGGGTACTCGAACACTAGTGCCTGGCATTATTCAATAAGCATAACACATAACACATACATTTATATAAAACATCAGTCCTATTATTTCATGTTCTTATCACCTAAGAATTTACCGTAATTACAATATATTTATCCAGAAACATTCAAATTATAAACACATTTGCATTTCGAACACATCTTTTGTAATAACTTTGATCTATGATACAACAAACCAGATAATCTAATCGATAGATAGCTAGAAAGCCAAAATCGACATTTCTGATTAAACGTAGCGTAAAAGATGCAAAATTTCTTTATTACACAAACTTTAAAATGTATGCAGTCAGATTTGAAAACTTTGCTTTGTCAAGAAATAAACTCCATCATATGTAGCTTTATAGGCCTTATACAAGAAACCATTTATAGAATAGATATAATTTATTCTTTGGGAGTAACAAAACTGATTTTATAGCTACCAGGACTAGTGGTTCCGCTTGCTATTACCTGTTTTTGCTATTTTATGCTATTTTTCTATCACTGAATCGTGAATGCAATTTTACTTCTTAAAAATATACTAGTCACGTGATCTGATCAATTGGAATCTCATGCTTGGCTACAACAGATCAACAGAATTTTAATGTAGAGATAAGAGTAGCTTATAAATTATATTGCATTTCATTGAGAATTCATATGCAGGGCCTGGCGTGGCCAGGGCGCTCAGCTCGTAATCTGAGGGTCGCGGGTTCGAACCTCCGACACAAGAAATATGCTTGCTTTTTCAGCCGTGGGGGAGTTATATGTGACGGTCAATTCCACTATTCGTTGTTAAAAAAGTAGCTAAAGTTGGCGGTGGGCGGTGATGACTAGCTGCCTTTCCTCTTATCTTACACTGCTCAATTAGGGACAACTAGCGCAGATATCCCTCCTGTAGCTTTGCGCAAAATTCAAAACCAAACCATTCACGTGCAGTTTATTTTACATTTATTTTTAATTTATGTTATATCCTTATCAACAGGTACACATTGTTCTCATGAATTCAATTAGAACACATGCTGTTTCTCACACTCATATATCTATGGTGCTCAGTCTATTTGCTGGTGCTGAAAAGTTCAGTTATTTTTTTTATCTAAAAACACCATAGTCAGAGACTTGAACATCCAGTAAACATGATCCGCTAACAAAACGTTTAAAAACAAACATAAATTTTAATTCATGATTTGTTGGGTTAATAACATTTCGTAATGACCTCGTTATTCAAACAGAGGAATTAACCCCATCATGATTATTGTGAAACCATAATAAAAAGCAACTTCAACTTACTTCGTTCTCCACCGTTTTGGATAATTATTCGACGCTCTTTCACTTGAAAACATTTATACATGATTTTGTTTGCACCTATATATATGTTCATGATTAATTACATTTTTGTTTTGTCACGTAATCAATTTTCCATATATACAAACATTAAGCAATTATAGTACACTGATGGTCAGTTTTGTACATGTTTATTACCATGAATTTGTAATCAACATGTCTGCCTACATGTGAGCAATAAATCTCATCGCTGAAATTAATCGGTTGTTTTTTTCTACGATTACAAAGTAGATTACTTGTGTTTTGGATACCAAATAATAAAATCTAAAACTTTGTCATGAAATATAAATTATCCTTGTTTGAGTGCTTTAAAAAAACGAAAGTGACAAAATGTCGATCTTATAAGCATAAGTAAAGAGAAAAGATGGTTATAGTAATAATACATAGAGTGATGTTTTGACATTGAGCTATTCACTTATTATATTGTTAAGTCAATAACAATATATTAATGATGAGGAAACTGAATTATGAGAATGAAGATGGTTGACAAAACATAAAACACTTTTATCAACGCATAGAGGGATTGAACATCACACATAATGCTCTTATGGTTGAAAGGGCGAGCGTGTTCGGTGAAATATTGAAAACAAATTTGAAATAAATGGTTATTATCTAAAATACTGTGGATGACGTTTTGTCTACTCTTCTTGAAATATTAGATTGTCCAGAAATAAATGTCGTTTTTGAACTGTGAAGTTTGGAAAAGTATAAACCAGTGTAGTAAAACATGCTTCAATAAAAGTAAGCACTATTTGCTTCACCACACTTTTGCCAAAGTGTAACGATGCTGTTTGTGCCCATGTTGTGAAAATCAGTTTCTACGGTCAATGAACTACCTGAAAGCTTCTTCTGCAGCTGCCTGGTTTTGAAAGCGTTTATTGTTTAAAAAGTTGTCAAAGTGCTTGAAAAAAATTAAAATCTATAAGGCAAAGGTCTGGGGAATAAGTTGGATGAGGCAGAACCTCGATTCCCAATTTGTTCAATTTTTGGAGCGTCATCCTTGACAGGTCTCATAATGCTGATTTTGTTGATCTTCAGTCAGGACATACGGAACCCACTTATCAACCTTTTCATTTCTAATCCCACTCACATGGCTGGCAATGCTTGGTATACTTGTGCCTAGCTTTTCTGCAAGCTCACGTACTGTTGTGCGAGGGTCTGTCTCAGCTGCTTCCCTAAATGTGTTTTTACCTAAGGATGGCTTCCTTCCAAGACCGTCGTGGTCTTCAAGACTTTCATCTCCATGTCGAAACATTTGAAACCAACGCTGGACATTTCGTTCAGTAACAGATCCATGGTCAAATGCATGGTTGATGTTCCGTATAGTTTCGGTAACTTTTCATTCAAGTTTTAAGTCGTAATGGAAAATCAGACGAAATTCATTCTTCTCCATGCTGCCTTGGGAGTTGTGAAACTTACTCTGAGTACAGTTGAAACAACAAACGATTAAGATACATTGTAAGCGACAAACGTTGGATTAAACCAACCAACCAACAACAAGTTACTCAATATTCAGCTTCTGAATGTCATCGTAAGAAATCAGACACTTATTTCTGGACAACGCAATATATTGTTGTAGAATGCTATGATGTATTTGTGTATCACAACATGTTTCAAAGAGATACACAACGTAATACTAATGACAAGATATGATTACTGAATTTAATGGCTTTACTTTTAAAAATAACACAGGCCCTTCATTTACTTAAAACAATTTTTATACCTAGGAGAAAAACTTTTGTTATTTATTTATTATGGTTTTTACATGATATAACAGCCGGATTGGATCCAGCTTACCACTACAACCAAGAGTTTTGATTGATTTAGGTGATGTTGTGCAATATGGATTTCCTGTTTACATTTTCTTCACTTCCATAAGCACGGTAGTATATATAACGTAAACCGACTAGATGTACAATATGTGTAACACATATTACTGCAAATAACATGTAAACAAAACTTTATTAGTACGTATACACACACATACACTATTGAGTAGTATACAAACTAAATGCAGACTAGCAAGCCACCGAAGCGCTTATAAAAATCGATAAAATAAATAGTAAAATTCACAAAGCCAAAATTTGTCGATCTAGTTTGTTTGCTTTTGAATTTCGCACAAAGCTACTAGGGCTATCTGTGCTAGCCGTCCCTAATTTAGCAGTGTAAGACTAAAGGGAAGGCAGCTAGTCATCACCACCCACCGCCAACTTTTGGGATACTTTTTTAACAACGAATAGTGGGATTAACCGTCACATTATATCGCCCCCACGGTTGAAAGGGCGAGCATGTTTTGGCGCAACGGGGATGCGAACCCGTGACCCTCAGATTACGAGTCGCACGTCTTAACACGCTTGGCCATGCCGGGCCTTGTCGATCTAACTCACTGGCTAACGTTATCAGAAAATTATAACTCTCTCCTTCCTTCACTTTATGTAAATCTAAATGCACATGAATGATTTACGCTTGACTTGGTAGGTTAAGGCGTTCGACTCGTAATCTGAGAATTGCAGGTTCGCATCCCCGTCGCGCTAAACATGCTCTTTCAGCCGTGGGGGCGTTATAATGTGACGTTCAATCCCATTATTCGTGGTTAAAAGAGTAGCCCAGGAGTTGACGGTGGATGGTGATGACTAGATGCCTTCCCTCTAGTCTTGCACAACTAAATTAGAGACGGCTAGCGCTGATAGCCCTTGAGTAGCTTTGTGCAAAATTAAGAAAAACAACAAAATTTATAACCTTGGTAATAACAGGTAATAACAATAACTATTCTCCAACATTACTAATGAGATAGCAATGCACAAGTAGCCATATCTGATTATTACGAGCATGCTCGAAAAGTTAACAAGTAAAAATCCGCTTCCATATTACATGGGGGTTGAATCATTGCTTATGCTCACGCGCTGCGTGAGCTAGATAAAAAACAACAGTGGGCTGAGTACAGTCTCTAGAGTTAGTTTCTAACTATGATATAACCTTCGAAAGTGAAGTTTTTAATTCTGTATATCTGGTTCGAGGGTTCTGGGTGAGGCAAACCAATTCTAACATAGCAGTCGGTTCTTAAAATATAAGGACAAACACTACCACTGCCAAAGTTTGTTACATCATTGCTCGAGCACTCTGGCCTTAAAACAAGAACGATAAATTGTATAATTTACCTTTTCATTGTTTTAAACTACATGTGACTCTTTGCCATCTTAAGGTTGTACTTGAAACATTGCTATTGTAAAATATGCCTTTCTAAATGTAAGTTTTTATATGGCCGTATTCCTTACAGTGGGTGTCTGTGACTTGTTCGCAAGAAATTTCAACAATAAACGGACGGCAAAATCTACTTTTTAAAACATAATATATTAAAAAAATCAGAGGTATGTACAAAAATTCGTTACACAATTCGTTATCACAGTTACATCTGTAGCTTTATAGAATTGTCTCTTTTTTGTCAAAGTTCATAGAGGGGAGCTCAATTATTTTCGGACACATTTTCACAAGAAAAATTATTTCTTCTCTCTTCTGTTATCACAATACAATTAGTGATAAATTCACTTAGGTTACCCCATGGATTACCAAAATTGTATCCAGAGCTTTAAATAAATATGTTTATATCAAAATTCCATACAGTCTGAATCAATTACTTTAGAAACCCAATGGTAAAACGAATGCTTCTTCTCCGTCTCTGTTATTACAATACAATCTGCGATTATTACATTTTAAAAGTCGTCACTATACACTTTTTATAACTACACTTACAAACAAAGTCTAGATCTATTTGACTACATATCTCACTAGCTTTGTCTTACTTTTACTAATTTAATAAATTACAATACAAGCTGTGATACTTTCATGCAGTATAACCTCATTTTTTCACATTTACTTTCACTAAATGACTTACTTTTTCTGTGTACTTACACGTATTTATAGCACGATAGAAAAACCAAGAAATATCTAATTCGAATTTAAAACTTGAGACTCAAGTCTGACCTTGGCAGAATAATGATCTTTGGTTATGGTGTTGCATGCAAGTAAAACTATCTGTTCCTCTCAACAGGCTTTTGACGCTGAGAAAAACGTGTTAGAATCTCAACTTGTATCAAAAAAAATAAATATCCTTTTAAAGTGGTAAATAACACTTTAGCGAATTTGGAGAGTTAATTAAACACCACCATTGGAGAAATTAGAAAACCGGTCTCTTTACTGTATGCTGCCTCACACCTCTAATCTTTCATATGCTAGCCATAGATTGTGTACAAAACCTGTTGAGAAATACGATATGGATCTTAAGAGATTTTTTTCGCTACCAGCACAAACATAAAAAGATCAGCTTTTGTCAATAAAAAGTGCTGACAGTGACAAACCAGAATCACGATATCAAATTACATGTAGTGACTTTTCATATTTCTTAAATCTGTGAAAGTAACTTACAGCTTTCAACAAGACTGAAAGAGCGTTTCAAAATTCCCTTATACGAATAAAAAAAATTTTATATTCAAATAATTGCCAAAAAAGTGATATAAATCACCAGGCTCTCTTTATCAAAATATGTTATTTTATTCTAGCCTAATATAATTTAAACAAAATAGCACATAATAGTTAGAACTCTTGTGTTGCTAGGTGGGCATAAAAAGACGTAATTAAAAAAAAAAAACAAATGAAAACCAATGGGGTTTGTAAACATATTTACATGTATATTGGCAAATAAATGAATTACAATTAGTTAAAAGTTATTCCTATAATTTATTCAAGTATACTAAATAAGCAGTTGTTAAATGATACTGATAATAACCGACGTTTAACAACATTTTATATTTAGGTTTTAGCATTACATGCTCTATAATTATACAGTCATGTGAAAAAGTTAGGACAACCTATGAAA
The DNA here is from genome assembly GCF_004210375.1 of Tachypleus tridentatus. NCBI lineage: Eukaryota > Metazoa > Arthropoda > Merostomata > Xiphosura > Limulidae > Tachypleus > Tachypleus tridentatus. The sequence continues at coordinate 97,472,879 of NC_134836.1, forward strand.
GCCTGTGTATTTTTGGATATATAAATATTTAATCTCAATTTCAACAATACTGAGATATTATAGGAATATAACTAAACAATTAAAACTAAAGAGATCTTCAAGATCTTCTGTGAATGTAATTCTACAAAAATGCATATTCTAACTGAGGAAAAAGTTAGGACACCCTACCCCCTAATAGCTAATGTTACCACACTTTGGTTGAAATAACTGCAGTAAGACGCTTCTTGTAGCCATTTACCAGTCTCTGACATCGGTATTAAGAAAGTTTGCCCCACTCCTCAATGCAGAATTCTTTCAGCTGTGAGATGTTTGAGGGGTATCTTGCATGTACAGCCTGTTTCAAGTCACCCCACAGCATCTCAATGGTATTAAGATCTGGGCTTTGACTCGGCCATTCCAGGACTCTCCATTTCTTAGTTTTCAGCCAGTCCTTGGTGGATTTAGTGGTATGTTTTGAGTTATTATCGTGTTGCAGGGTCCAGTTCCGCTTCAGTTTTAATATTCGAACAGATGGTCTCACATGATCCTCAAGCACCCTCTGATACACAGTAGAATTCATGGTGGATTCTATGCTCGTGAGCTGTCCAGGTCCTGCTGCAGCAAAGCAGCCCCAAACCATAACACTTCCATCTCCATGCTTCATAGTTGGTATGAGGTTCTTTTCCTGGAATGCTGCATTTGATTTACACCAAACATGTCCTATGTTCTGGTGTCCAAATAATTCAATATTGGACTCATCTGTCCAAAAAACGTTATTCCAGAAGTTCTGGTCTTTGTTTACATTCTCTTTTGGAAACTTCAGTCTGGCCTTGATGTTTCTCTTAGAGAGCAAAGGTTTCCTCCTTGCACACCTTCCATGCAAGTTAAACTTGTACAGTCTCTTTCTGATTGTAGAGGCTTTCATATATTAACCAACAGTAGCCAGAGCCTGCTGTAGGTCCCGTGATGACATGTTAGGGTGTTTGGAGACCTCTTTTAGCATCTTGCGATCTGCTCTTGGGGTGAACTTGCTTGGACGACCAGAGCTGGGCATGTTGAAGATTGTTTTGAAAGCTCTCCACTTGTTGACTATTTTCCGGACAGTGGAATGGCTAATTTCAAAATCTTTTGGGATCTTTTTAAATCCCTTACCAGACTCATAAGCTGTTACAATTTTCTTTCTGAAGGCTTCAGACAGCTCTTTTGCTCTCACCATGGTGCTCACTCTCACTTCAACAGTCAGGAGCACACCAAACTAAATGTCTGAGGATTAAATAGAGCAAGCCTCATTCAAAATGCTGAGTAACGATCTTCTAATCATGTGCACCTGGTGTTATACAACTGTGTGTCAGTTGAGCCATTTTAAGTGGGAATAAATGTTGGGGTGTCTTAACTTTTTCCTCAGTTATAATATGCATTTTTGTAGAATTACATTTACAGAAGATCTTGAAAGTCTTTTCTTTAGTTTTAATTGTTTAGTTATATTCTTATAATCTCTTAGTATTGTTAAAATTGAGATTAAATATCTATTTATCCAAAAATGTTACAAAAATACACAGACCACAGACTTCCATAGAGTGTTCTAACTTTTTCACATGACTGTATGTATTTCTTTTAAAACCTTTTTGCACAGATAATGGATAATATGATAAACAAACCAGATATTTGCTGTTTCATTATCGTAATGTATTTTTATCTGTACATATTAAACAGGTAATTTCACCATATTTCGATCTCTATATTATAAAACCACAAAAACAAACTGTAAAGAATATCCTTAAAGTACAAACAGCAAAAAAGTAGTTGTGAACAAACTTCGTTTTTAACATTGACCCAAACTACATAACAATCGATTTGCTCTAGCTGGCCTAACGTCATTAAGTAAGATTGTGGTTTTCACCCAAGTTGGTATTTAGCAGAAACTATCAACAATAAAGCGCTGATTCGGTTTGTTTGTTTTGAATTTCGCACAAAGCTACTCGAGGGCTATCTGTGCTAGCCGTCCCTAATTTATCAGTGTAAGACTAGAGGGAAGGCAGCTAGTCATCACCACCCACCGCCAACTCTTGGGCTACTACTCTTTTACCAACGAATAGTGGGATTGAATATAAAAGTTCTGAATAAATTATTGGATTCTGCCGCATTATTTTATTTGATTTATCATATACGATTTCAGTTGTAGACATAGAAACACTAGTTCATCAACTATTTTGCATTTCAAAACATGTGTTTTCCTCACATGTATATTTTAGGAATAACACAAGCTGAAACATGAAGGAACTGTACAATGCTGGATTGCTGAGATTAAATTAACTTTTATACAGGTCTAGTATATAACAGTTAGTATACAATTCTTGTATACTTTCTACTCAGTTAGACCCGTGAATATAATGTTGTTAATACGTACTAACAATACTTCAAGTATTAAAGGATTACAATCTCAGATCAGTTGTTTTAGTTTATGTGTGAACATTAATTATAAATATGCAAGATGAGTTATCAAAGATAAAGGGTAAATCTGTGTATGTAAGCCAAATGTTGTTACGTTTCTTATAATTGAAATCAGTAATAAAGGTTCAGTAAAGAAAGATTTCTGAGGAAATGTTAAGTCTTAATGTTGTGTATTCGAAAATTCCTTTGTCAAGAAAGTTTCATACGATTTCATTTACTATAAACTGTTTGGTTTTGTTTGTGTCTCTGAAACTTCTTTTGGAAGGAACAACCATATTTAGGTCCCCTTGTTCTATTGTTCACACTACTAAACACAAAACGTTTCATGGATCTATATTATATAATATGCCCAGTAATCTTAAAGCTCTTAATTAAATCCCCTCTAACCCTTACTCTCTCCAGAGAAAACAAGTTTAGAAATTTTAGTGCCACCATTACAGATAGGATTTAGTGTAATTGTTATGCTTTCCACTCGGCCACACACTCGAGTGTTTTTCTAAGATTTGGTGATGAAAGCATTTTTCTTTCTTGGGGTAATACCCACTAAGGTCAAGGACTTGGATATTGTGAAATGCATATTAATTACCCTTGATTAACACAATTAACACAGATATTAATTACGTTCATTCTGTATTTAAATGAACTACATATCTATTAATTTTAATATTAAACATTGAATTAATTAATCGTCTATAATTGTATGTCTGTGTTTTTTTCTTGTAGCAAAACAGCATTAAGCTATCTGCTATGTCGACTGAGGGGAACTAAACCCCTTATTTTAGCATTGTAAATCTGTAGAGTTACCATTGTCTCAGCGGAAAACCACCTGTTATTAATACATCATTAATTGCATACATCAAATTAATTATTAGTTTGCATGAAATTGAGTCCCAAGTCTATGGACTTATACTGTCAGAAACCGAGATGCCAGCAACACGCAATAAAGAAACAGGTTCGTAACCTAGCGATACGTATCTTAATTCTGTCTGTAAACGCGATAAACTTTTAGCTGTCGCTTTGGAAGAATTCTAAGAGAAGCTTACTGAGAGAAATAAATAGTTTAACATTTATGTAGTACCTTGACGAGAAACTAATGTTCTCCCGACGTCAAAGTAAGGGTTTCAAAGTGTAGCTTCCAATTATAAATATACACGTGTGTGCGTATGTATGTGTAGGAGACAGAAAGTAAAAAACAACAACAATCAAGGACAAGATCTTTGTGTCCTTATACAGCCAGATACAGTCATGCCTGCACGACAAATAATTTTTATGATGCCCGTTTCTTGCTAGCATTTCAATGAAAATAAACCTTTATATGTGAATCTTTACGATGTTTTATTGGTTGTCTATTTTTTTTTTACAAAAACATTCAAAAATGAAAGCTTGCATCAAGTTCATTTTATACTGTGAACTTCGTGTTGGGATATATTACTTTCAAATTTGAGAGAAAACTGTCAGCACAATTTGAATCTTTTAAGTCCGTAAAAATGGCGTCCACGTAACGAGTCCAAAAAACATCAGGTTAGTACTAATTATCACTTCGAAATCGAAAGTTTGTAGGAGTTACTAAAAACATGTTTATTTGTCTGTTTTTTAATTTCACGCAAAGCTACACGAGGACAATCAGTGTTAGCTGTCCCTAATTTAGCAGTGTAAGACTAGAGGGAAGGCAGCTAGTTATCACTACCCACCAACAACTCTTGGGCTACTCTTTTACCAACATATAGTGGGATTGACCGTCACATTATAACGCATTCATGGCTGAAATGGCAAACATATTTGATGTGGCGGAGATTCGAATCTGAGACTCTCGGATTATGAGTCGAGTGCCTTAATCACCTGGCCATGCTGGGCCACATATTTCTGGTCACTGAGCAAGACAAGAAAACGGTATATATGTGTGTGTGTGTGTGTGTTTATATTGTATTTAAAAATATTGTTCCATTAACACTTGGAAAAATGCTAATTTCAAACTTACGCTCTTTTTAAATACTCTGTAGCAGTAGTTTGTGTCACGAGAAGTTGTTAGGGCTGTCGCGAGAATTTAACAAAGAAAATAATAATTAAGAATATAAAAAAATCTACAAAAATATTGTATGTGGCGACAGGAATGTCGCACAAATTCAGGTATATAAATTAGTGTTTCTCCAGTGACAAAAATTTGTAAACCATTATTTTATAGCCTTACGTTTAAAACAGAAATTGGCCTTTCAGTGAAAAGGAATTCCTTGAATATAAAGAAAATTTAAGCAGAAAATTTGAAACGTGTTGCTATGGAGACTACAGATACTAGTAAAGATGATGACTATATAGTTCTATCTTTATAACTAATACGTTTTCACATTCACCAAATAACTGATGACGGCTTCTAACTATTATCAATATATATTTTTTTGTATAAATAAACATGTTCCTAACATCTCAGGGAATTTAATCCTAGATTTTAAATTTAACTTAAATAAACATTCTCTTCTAAGGGTAACAATAACATTTGTCAAAATTCAAGCCTTGCATTTAATGATTATGGAATAATTGAACATATAATGAGATATTTACCTTTAGGCTCTCAGGTATATTAATGTGCAGCTAATTCCATTATTCGTTAGTAAAGGAGTAGCCCCAAAGTTGGCGGTGGGTGTTGGTGACTAGCTGCCTTCCCTCTAGTCTAACACTGCTAAATTAGGGACGGCTGGCGTAAATGACCATTGCGTAGGTTTGTGCAAAATTCAAAACAAACAAACAATTTGAACTAGTTCTAGTTAAAGTTTACCACCTGATGTTGCGATATATTTAACACATTTACTTAATGATTCGTAAATAACTATTTCGATAGACAAACTGTTCTTATACGTTATTTAAATACATCATATGAAGAACTGATAAATGACAGTTACTGTGACTATAATAATAGTGTGATTTAGTTTCGGTAGCATATTTATAAAATATAGAATAATATTAAGTAAAAATAGAAAAAAAATGCAGAAATGAATCTGAAAACAAAATTAAATAATCAAACAACGCCGAATTACGTGTAATACAATACATCAAGTATAACACAGCTTATTTGTACAAGAAAGACAGATTCTCTGTCAATCATTACGTTTTGTCTTAGATTTCAAATGAAACACTGAGCCCTCTGCAAACGATTGAAGAGTTGCGCATTATTTTCTGAAACGTTGGTTTCTTGCACAAGCTATTCACTTTTCATGTCCATCTGTCACCTTTTCCCAGTCTCTCTCCCTGTAACAGGACTTTGGCTTTCATCTATTTAATCAAAATGGACTGACCGGTAGTAGTACAAGTAGTCAACCGTATACACTTCAATGTTAACTGAAACTGTCCTGGCTGTTGTTGATAAAACTGCAAACTGACGCCTCAAATCTTTAACTGAAATTAAACAAACTTCTTTACCTTAATCAACTGATAAGGTTTTACAGCTTGTCTGTTCACACACTAGCTCGCTTTCTTACACAAATTAATATAATCTTAATGAATAAATAAAAGTATATGTGATTTAAAAAGAGAAACGAATATGTGTGTATGTATCCAAAACAGAAATTATATCATAATACCCTACTAAACGTAGCTAACACAAAATTTTGTACAACAACGTCCTTGTTCAGAGATGGGCCCGGCATGGCTAAGTGTGTTAAGGTGTTCGACCCGTAATCCTAGGGGCACGGGTTCAAATCCTAGTCGTACCAAACATGCTCGCCCTTTCAGCCGTGGGGGCATTACAATGTTATGGTCAATCCCACTATTCGGTGTAAAAGAGTAGCCCAAGAGTTGGCGGTGGGTGGTGATGATTAGCTGCCTTCCCTCTTGTCTTACACAGCTAAATTAGGGACGGCTAGCGTAGATAGCCCTCGTGTAGCTTTGTGCGAAATTCAAAACAAACATTGTTCAGGGATAATTAATTTAGTGAAGACTGAGGAATAAAACATTCAGTTTTGTCTGAAAAGAGTAAAGATAGGTCAATTGCGAAAATAACATGTTTCTAGATCAGCAGTTTGAATGAATCAATAAACGTAATTTCTCCTAACAAAGATTAAGTCACCAATTTCTGCACATGATGTTGCCAAAATACAAAGTATTTCTTCACAATGAACAACAATAGAGACAGTGGGTTCAAAAGGCTTCTAATTTTTTGTAATATAGATTGTCTTAGCAATTTAGGTGGCATATCATACACAAATGTTTCAGTTAAATACCAAACAAAACACATTCCTCAATATTTTAAATAAAACACGACGCATGTTTCTCTTTAATATGGTATAAGCTAATCACTACTGTAATTCCTAAATGTACATTCTTGTATATATGTAATATCGAAGCAAGTTTTATTCGTTTGAGAAACGTTTGCTCCTGTAGACACAAACTTTACCATATATAATGTATGTACTAACATACTTAGATAGGCCACATATTAACTGAAGTATACTTATTATGCATAAATACACCATTCAGCATTCTATAGCACACATATAACGTTCACGAACTGCCTTACAAGTTAGAACAATATCGACTAAAGAATACCAAAGGATTACTAAAGGTAATCACAGAGAGAAATTATGAGAAATGGCTCTTCTGATGGATGGCTGCACAGTTACTTTTACCATCATAACACAGCAGCTGGACCAAACTTCTATGTTTTCTCACAAATAATTTCACATAAATCGTGAAAACTTACTTACATGCATAAAATCTAGAGAAATTTATATGCGTTTCACATGAGCTATAGCATCCATGTCATGCTATTTTAGAGCATAACTTTAAGAAAAAAACTGATACAGACCAACCAGAATATCAGTTAAAACCTCACACATTACAAAATCTCATCACGCTTCCAACAAAACTCAACCTTAGCGCTCATAAACAAGAAAAAAATTACTTTAAGTATATTGCTTTGTCAGAGCTCCTACTATCAATAAATGTACAGAAAGCCATTAATCCTAGACCCCTACGATCTAATCTTAAACTCAACATGGCCATTTGGTTAGGGAAATCGATTCGCAGTTTGAGAGTCGTGGGATCAAATCTTCGTCACACCAGACATGTTCGCTCTTTCAGCTGTGGGGGCGTTTAAAAGCTACGGTAAATCCCACTATTCGTTGGTAAAAGAGTAGTCCAACAGTTGGCGTCGAATGGTGATGATTAGTTGTCTTCCCTATAGCCTTACACTGCTAAATTAGGGACGGTCGGCGCAGATAGTCTTCGAATAATTTTGCCCGAAATTTAAAAACAAATAAACAATGATTGAACTAGTTGCTGGAAAAACTGGAGCTGAAGCAGTAGCAATAGGAAAAACACATATTGCGTCAACAGAGACCAATCGGATAATCTCAGCATATGTTGGTGTTGATATGGTGATACGAGGAGACTAAAGAAGCTATTGAAAGATATTCGAAATCCAAAATAGTAATTACAGAAGCAGAAGCATCTTGATGTTTGAACCAGGATGTATGTAAGGCTTAGCGCGGTGATGACTTAAAGGAAGCCCTGTCATCTAGGTGCTCCCCTAAGACCTGACGTTCCACAATAGAGGGAAGTGTAGAGTACAATATTAAAATCCAAACCTTACAAAGTAATTTAAGAGTAAAAAAAACCAAAACTTTAAAAACTAACTCACCAAGAACGAACTGACGTCACATGGCAATAATAATCTACAGAGCTTGTTACGTCACGATATCGAAGAAAGATCTATAAGATAGTTACTGGTTTGTAGTTAGTAATAATTATATAATTAATGTATTCTTTATTTCGTTGCATTTAAGCAAATACGCAAAAAATTGTTTTATGCCTAAAGAGAGGAATCTATACTTGAATCATTTGGTGGCCGAAATTATTCATCATATGATTTCATACATTTTAGTGTACTTAAGACACTGACTTGCTCATTATTGTAATTTCAAATATAAAATAAACGTTTTTTTTTTAAATAACTGATGAAAGTGAAACTAAAAGTTGATACGCCGCCTGGTGTAATTTTTCATTATTACTTTTTATTTTGTAAATTCCTGCTATTGTGCCTTCTTTTTACTGTTGATTGTCAACGGTTTATAACTTCATCAAAACGAAGCATCCAGCCACACTTTCAATCAACATGTTAGCTCCTCCGCAAGGTCCCCCGCTAGTACAGCGTTAAGTCTATTGATTTACAACGCTAAAATGAGGGATTCGATTCCACTCGGTGGACTCAGCAGATAGCCCAGTGTGGCTTTGCTTTGTTTGTTTGTTTGTTTTGGAATTTCGCACAAAGCTACTCGAGGGCTATCTGTGCTAGCCGTCCCTAATTTAGCAGTGTAAGACTACAGGGAAGGCAGCTAGTCATCACCACCCACCACCAACTCTTGGGCTTCTCTTTTACCAACTAAAAGTGGGATTGACCGTCACATTATAACGCCCCCACGGCTGGGAGGGAGAGCATGTTTGGGCGTGACTCGGGCGCGAACCCGCGACCCTCAGCTTACGAAGTGCACGCCTTAACGCGCTAGGCCATGCCAGGCCCGTGGCTTTGCTGTAAGAAAACACACACACACATACACCTCGCAAAATGCAAGTGCGAACGAGAAGTCATGCTGTACTATTCAGAGATCTGGTCTTCTGCGCCTTTAGCTGCTCATAATGATCAACAAAAGTCATGGTTAATGGACTTTAGAAAACAAGTTAAGAGAAATGAAGCCAACACTGACACTCTAGGGTTTTTGTGAAACTCTCCCACTGTGTAGAATAGTTTTAGAATAATTGTCTGTCACCAGGACATCGCACAAAAAAAACGAACGATAGTTAAACGTCAGAAGAAAGGTTTGAAGACCTAGACATTCATCTTTATTTCATTAGAGTGGATCGTTAGGACCCTTTTGGAAGTTTTACTAAAGTATCATAAATCAGTCATGTGTAATCACACACACGCATATATATATATATATATACACATTTATTTATTTGTAAACATGGGTACCTTAGCTATTCAACATGTAGTATCTCATTGTGTTATATACATAAAATGCTTTATTTATATCAAGGTCATCCCATAAGTAATGTCCAAAAATTTAATACAGAAAGTGCATCATCATTTCTGTCTTTGTAAAAGGCTGTAATGACTAAAATGTGTTGTAGGACGTGTATAAAAAATGTTCAGATAAATAAAAGAAACTAACCCAGCTCCACTTTTTCAGGTATTTAATCAAATAAACCCTTATGAAGACGTGTCTGAGGAGCACATTAGGCATATATAATGCTTTAAAAGTTTTAAAAGGCAATAGTGCAGCATAAACTACACGAAACATTCAAGGTATTTATGGTGCAGTGTCTTTGAACGAAAGAAAATGTCGAAGGTGGTTTCAAAAGTTCAAGTCAGGTGACTACAGCTTAAGTGATGCGCCATGTTCAGGTCGTCCTGTTGAGTTTAATGATGACTTGCTGTTGGCTACACTTGATAAAGATTGTGAGGTAACAGTTGAAGAACTAGCACAGAAGCTTAATTCAACCCATTCAGCAGTTCACCGTCATCTGCAACAGCTTGGAAAGGTGTCAAAACTTGGAAAATGGGTCCCCCATGATTTGGCAAAAGCTAACCTCTGAGCAAGAATGAACATTTGCACTTCTCTACACACTCGTGAATGTAAGTCACCTTTTTTGGACAGGTTGATAACTGGAGATGAAAAAATAGATATTTTATAAAAATGTAAAGTGACGCAGACGATGGCTCAGTGCAGATAAACTGGCTAAAGAACAGCCCAAAATGGACCTCCACCCTAGGAAAGTCTTGCTAAGCATTTGGCAGGATATTGTTGGTGTGATCCACTTTGAGTTGCTGCCACTCAATGTAACGATAACATCATACTTCTATTGTCAACAGTTAGAATGCTTGAATGGTGCACTGAGAGAAAAGAGGCCTGCTTTGATCCATCGTAAAGGTGTTTTGTTATACCAGGATAATGCACGGCTCCATACAGCAAGAATCACATCTGCAATAATTGAAGAGCTGGACTGGGAACAATTTCCACATCCTCCTTATTCTCTAAACCTTGCCCCATCTGATTATAATCTATTCCGAAGTTTGCAGAACAATCTTGATGGAAATGAGTTTGGAACACATGAAGATGTCAAAATTACACTCTCTACATTATTTTCCTCCAAACCCCAAGAATTTTATAGAAGTGGCATTCAGAAGCTTGTGAATCATTGGCAGGAAGTAATTAATAATAATGTAACATATATTACTGATCAAATAACATTAAAAGCTTTTGAAATCATTTCTCTTTTTCTAAACCTGAAATCAAACATTACTTAAGGGATGGATGACCTGATAAATATTTTCTAAAGTAATTTACTACCTTATAGTTAAAAGAACCTCACGAACAGATTTAAATAATTAAAAACTAAATTTTATTTCAATTATTCTATTGATCTACTCATCAATTGTTTTTTAACTTGATATAATATGTATGTATGTATATATGGAAAACACTTTTTATGTAAGCATTGATCATTTTGTACCATTGAACACATTTGTTATTTCTCTTGCAAGTCCTACAAGCGCTTGTTATCATGCTTCAGATGCTTTAAATATATGGTTTCATTTAATGAATCTTGTGGTAACAGTATTTACTGGCGTGGCGCGAAGACAGTGTTCACGATATTTAAATTCTCGATTTTGGTAACACTGACATTTATAACAGACGTTATTGTAAAAAATACGGTTGTCGAATTAGTAATACGTAACACACTGACTCGTAATCTGAGGGTCGCGGGTTCGACTCCCCGTCACACCAAACATGCTCGCCCTTTCAGCGTTATAAGTTATGGTCAGTCCAACTATTCGTTGGTAAAAGAATAGCCCAAGAGTTAGCGGTGGGTGGTTATAACTAGCTGCCTTTCCTCTAGTTTTACACTGCAAAATTAAGGACGGCTAACGCAGATAACCCTCGTGTAGCTTTGCGCGAAATTCGAAACAAACCAACCCAAATCACTGAATAATATTATCTTATCTCTGTAAAAGAGTCAACTATATTCCGCTTTAAACGACATTACATACAAATTTACTCTATACGTGAAAAGTATCAGATTTAAAGGAAGGAGAATATTTAATTACACTATACAATATTACACTATACAATATTACACTATACAATATTACATTACAATACTACTTTAACAACACAAACTAATACCTTCTTTCAGTTTGTTTAGAAACAGTAAACATTCATCCTGTTTGCTATCCTGCATCTTGCGACAGAAGTCATGCCGGAATACGGACCAGTTAGAAATGTATCTTAAGACGACTGATACTTTATTTTAATACCTACACCAGCAGTCTTAAGATACATTTTTACTTCAAGTGGGTTTCTCGTCATCACGGACGAACCAGTTAACTTACTCTATAACAAGACAGGTGTTATTTCAGAAGATGAAAACTACCTTCAATGTTCTCCTACTTACGAGTTATTTGGACACCTGGCTGACACGTGCACTGCGACAACTCAAAAGAATGAATACATGATATAAGAGACATTCAATTCAAACTAATTTTTTTTTGTATTAAATTTTGAAAACTAACTGATCGAGGAGACAAACTGTTACCATTGTCTGTATAATAATAAAGAAGAACTAAAATATGATTTTTGTTTTCTGGTGTACTCTCAAACACAATGGTATAAGTCCTAAGCAAAAATTTAAATTTATTAACATGTTTATATGATTATATATAATCTCTAAATACTGAAGCATAAACTGGAATGACTACTTTCATCGAAAAGGATCCTTTAGCCGTCTAGAGGGGTAATTTCTTCTAACCACTCGTACTAGTTTACTATAGTGTGTCGTTCGTCAGTCACCCAGTAGATACCAAAATGGCGTCACAAAAGAAAATCTTAACGTTTCAATTTGTACTTTTGTGACATCATTAAAACGTGAGCATGTTATGAATCACGAGATGACTTTTTTTTTACTCTGTAGGATATAACATAGTAAATCATATGAACTTCGAAAGCAAGAAATAAAAATATTTGTTACTATTAATTTATGTTTTATTTATCCTTGAAACAGAAAATTTTGAGAAATCCTGTTGAAGTGCACCTGGTGTATAGATAATTCATGAGCTGAATGAATAAATCTAGCTCAATCCATTCTTTACTGGTGCTGTTTATGAGTATTTGAAGCCAAATATTTATTAAACTGTGTGTGTGAAAGAGAAATTATTTTTTCGTTTTTTTTTAATTTCATGCCAAGCTACACGAGAGCTATCTGCGCTAGTCGTCCCTAATTTAGCAGTGTAATACTAGAAGGAAGGCAGCTAGTCATCATCACCCACCGCCAACTACTAAGCTATTCTTTTAAAAACGAATAGTGGGATTGAAAGTCACATTATAGCATCCCAACAGCTGAAACGGTGGGCATGTTTGGTGTGACAGGGATTCGAACCCGCGACTCTCAGATTACGAGTGAAGCGCCCTAAACACCTGGCCATGCCGGTGCCCGACTGAAAAGTTGTTGTTTTAAAACTTGATGACCTTGCTCTTAACGTTTCTGCACGCTACACTCTTCAACTTGTAGACAGCATTCATGCACATGGTTGTTATTGGCGCTGTAAGAAACTATTGGCCAGAAGCACAACAATTGCCATAAGTACTAAAAATATTAACATTATTTACTGAATACGTATGTAGATTACTTCCAATAAATTAATCTGAATTTTAAAATTATCAGGGATAACATTATTATTAAAACAAATTAAGATATAATGGACAAATGATATTATCACAACATAACTGTTATAACAAGTTTTAAAAACCTTGAATGTTTTGAACTATAGAAAACCGCTCAAACTTTGTTTCCCAACAAACGAAAGTTTGTGTACAGTAACTAAAAATAATTTATGACTTGCTCGTGCAGATATTATACCTAAGAAATGTCTTCCATATCTTGGTCAGCAAATTACAGGTTTTATGGAAGTAAATAAATTATGTTTCACTTCTGTCGCTGCTTCTACATTAATCTGCCCTAATCAAGGTAACCTTCAGGTAAGGAACAAAAAAGCAAAGAAAATTAATGGTTCAGGTTATGAACTTTATCGAGCAAATGGAGTTTGTTCTTTCATCCGTATAGATCTTTCGTTTTTTCCTATTTTTCTAGATGTTATTTAAAATCTTTGACAGCCTACAAGTGTTATTTAAACAAGAAGCATAAATGTAAAGAAAACAGGTTTATTTGACATTTGTATCGTAATTTTATGGCCTTTAAACTAAAGATCATTTTAGTAGATACTTCGAAGACATTACAATTTTAGAAAAAATTTATTAGGTAACGTTTTTAGAAGAACTGATCTCTTATTTTAATCCGTGTGGTCAAAGTTGCGAATTGTGTGAATGCATAAATTCGTCGCCCCCAGTGGCTCAGCGGTATGTCTGTAAACTTACAATGCTAAAAACCGGGTTTCGATACCCGTGGTGGGCAGAGCACAGATAGTCCATTGTGTAGCTTTGTGCTTAATTCAAAACAACAGCATAAATTCGTATCCAAATCTTTTAATGCCGATATGCGTTATATAAGGTGGCCTTAAAAAAACTTTAATGTAATGATAAAAATGTGAAAAAGTCTAATTTAGTACTGTTACGTCTTTTAATTTGTCCTTGATAATTTAATATCCATATAAATTAATAGCATATGCACTAAGATGCATATTTCCTGGTACTCGTAATCCGAGGGTCGCAGGTTCAAATCCCTGTCACACCAAACATGCTCGCTCTTTCAGCCGTGAGAGCGTTATAATTTGACAGTAAGCTTGTAAACGGCGTGAGGCTAGCCATCAAGCAAAGTGTAACAACATCAATATAGAATTCGCTCATCGTGAACCGACAATAAAATATTCACTTTTTAGACCAAACAGATTTGGTTTGAATTTCGCGCAAAGCTACACAAGAGCTATCTGCGCTATCCGTCCCTAATTAAGCAGTGTAACACTAAAGGGAAGGCAGCTAGTCATCACCACCCGCCGCCAACTCGTGGGCTACTCTTTTACCAAACAGTAGGATTGATCGTCACATTATAACGCCCCAACGGCTGTTTGGTGCGACGGGGATGCGACCCTCAGATTACGAGTCGCACGCCTTAACATACCTGGCTATGCCGGAACCGTTATTGTTTCAAGAAATGATATCATTAATAACAATAAGAAATATACAGCTCAAATTCTGGAGTTGCGTAGACTGAACAATCAAGGACATACACTTTGTCTTTTTTTTCTTCACTAAATAAAGATGGAATATGACCTTCTACCCATCCTTCTTCTTTAAAGCCCATAAGTTTAATAACTAGAATAATCTTACCTTTCCACACAAGGGCGTAAATGTTGAGCGGATTGTTTTGTTTGTTTTTATTATGAAATATAAAAGCTATTTATTTAAGTTATTCGCAATGAAGTTTAGTACATAAAAGCAGAAGGTATTACCAAACGGTTGATCGATTAAAACGGTACCGTATTATCCAGCGGAATATTATTTTGTGTCAATGCATTTGCTGCTGTTGTCTCTGTATCCTCTGTTTTCTTGTTAAGCACGAATCTATGCAGTGAACTTTTTCTACGTCCGCCAAGTATCGAAGCCTCCTAGTTTTTAGTGTAATAAGCCTCCATACTTACCACTACACAGCAGCTGGGCTTTCAATATCTGCAGTTACTATCCACCCAAAAACAGGCAAAACATAAAAAACAAAAATATCTCTTTTTATATATATACAGGGTGTTCGGAAAGTCACTGTGCACTTATATATTTATTAACAGACATGTTTCAATATAGAATACAGGAGGTAAATACGAATGACAATTATAAACAATGTTCAAAGTGACCGTCGTTGGCATCAATAAAGGGTTGGATCCTTCTTATTTTGTTTCTAAACACCGCTATTAGTTGCTGGCTTGAAATAGACTGAATGTACGCTGTTAAAATATGATTACAAAACTGCACAGTGACTTTCCGAACACCCTGAATATCTGAAATGTTGTTTTCAAATTGTGTTAATTTTGAAATAAGCAATGGACAAATTAAGAGGAATGTGGGGAAGGGGGGAACATTTGAAGTTAATGTACTTTTTATCACAAATTTTAGGCTTGATAATTTCAATGCTTTGTCAACTTTAGCGTTTAATTTTTAAATTACGAAGTACTTATACTGTGTACATATATAGACATTTTATGAATTTTTTTTATCTCTAATCATACAAGCCAACGAGCCTCGTTAGTAAATTAAAGACATCTTGAGCAGTGACTTATGGAAGACAAAAAGAGTGACATGGCATGTTTCTTTTATGTACGTCTGGTTCCGAATCCATAATGGGCATATTTAGAAAGATGTGGAAAAAAGCACCTGTAGTTATTGTGCTTTTGCATCACATATTTTAAACTATATAGCCACTTAAGTTTCAACAACATATATGTTTAGCACCAAAATGAATTTTTTATTATATATAAGGTTATATTCATTGTACTCAATCCTAATTTTCCTTGAAAATATGCCCAGCCGACATGAAGAAGTTTGAATTTGTGCGTGAAGGTCTCTTTGGCAGTTACGTTCAGCACACTGGGAGTGCGAAAGAGATATTATTACATTTTATTTCAAAACACGTACAGGGCCACTAAAGAAAAAAAAAGATTTGTTAAAAATTATTATTGTTCTGCATTGAATGTCACAATAATAATTACTCTTATTCTTATATACCTTATTGTTCAAACACTCTATGCATTATTACTGCACTTATTTTTAAACTGTTTTTTTCCTTAACAACCGACAACATGCATCGCTATGTTACATACACGTGAGTGCTTACTGTTCCTGGTGATTGGCCGATGAATCAGGTGCGTCCATTTTTATTGGTTGACATCTCGCTATTACGTAACGATATGTGCATTTACACCAGTGTATCGCATCAGTTGATCAATCGACGGCAGAAACTGTTAGAAGTCTAAACTTAATAAGATTATAAGAGATACTTCAACTTAATACATATTGATATTCTTATAACTTAATTAATACTAGCTTATCGAAACTCACTTTAGTGAAAATAATAATAATTTAGTTGCAAGATAAGAAAAAATGTCGTAAAAGTGTTTATCATAAAATTAAAAAAAAAGGTTTTATTTTATCCTTCACAGGTATATTTCAAAAGTCATGGGAAAAAATCAAAATAGATCTCCTATACAATCGTTCCCCACGTCTACATCGGAGAGAAATGCTTATGCCATATCTACAAGTATTCAACACCCATCTCTCAGTATAAGAAATCCAGAAGAGCTTTACAGAGATGGGGTAAGTTCAGATTATATCTTACTCTGATAACCAAAAAATAACAATAGACCAAATTAATACATCTTCGACCGGTTATAAAACGTTACATAAAGCTAATACATGTTTGGGAACTCGAAATATTTCTTTAACTGCACTTTTATCTAGTTTTTTTAACTGTGCATTTTTCTTGGTATCATAAATATACATAATGCGGTATGAAGTTACGAAGCTTATATTTCGGTCACAATCACAAGACGGCATTACACAGTTTATTGCTGTACTATTAAAAACAGAGCACTATATTTTTTTCTTATTCTATAGAAGTAGCATGAACGACGTGACAAAAGTAATACAACAAACGAGACATAACCTTGCCATTGTAAAGGGAGCAAACACCCAACGAATCATGACCTTGATTGTTTATAAAACAAATGCGTTTCGCTTTTACATTCTAAAGGTAAAAGAAAATGAAAAACGTATATCTACAGAACCTTGCTTCTGTGAAGAGCGGCTGAGCTTGCACAAAGGCTTACATGTATGTAAAACTAATTGGATATATTGCTAAAAGTGACAAGGACATTGCTTGTAACTCGTGTCATCACTTTTTGGAAATTCAAGATCTGTAATTCAGCCAATTAAAGTAATTTTGTTTAAGACGAAAACCCAACAGCGAGGTCATTCTAATTACCTAGAATAGATTACTCATAAATAATTTTGTTTTATAGCTCCGAAAATACTTGGTAAAAGCATTTATAGGAGTATTAATTACAAGCTGAAAACTACCATAAAAGTTTATATAGGATAATTTTATAAAAAATTATGTTTTGCCACTTAAGTTTTGTTAATATTTAAAGCAACGAATAATGATGAAACTACAATATTAACAGAGAATTAATAAGTGTAGGAAAATGAGTTTCATTCTTAATAATTAAATATTTATGTAAACGCAAACTATAAGCTGTGGACCTTTGTATTTTATATATATATATATTTCATGGCCAAGTGGTTAAGGCGCCCTACTCTTAATCTGACGGTCGCGAATTCGATTCCCCGTTGCACCGAACATGCTCGTTTTTTCAGCCGTGGGGACATTATTATGTTACGATCAATTCCACTATTCGTTGGTAAAAGAGTAGCCCAACAGTTGGCGGTTGACGACAATGACTAGCTGCCTTCCTTCTAGTCTTACACTGCTAAATTAGGTACGGCTAGCGCAGATTGCCCTCGTGTAGCTCTGCGCGAAATTCAAAAAACAAAGATCACATATTTACTTGATCGGAGAGCATTACTTTGTGATAAAAAAATTCACGTGATGAAAATGAAACCATCGCAACAGAATCCATAAATATATCTACAAAAGAACTAAAATTTGAAAATATTTTCCATCGATTCTTTTTCTTTTTTTCATCCTACTCGCGGTGTATTGAAGAAAGTGACAAAAAATCAGAAAACTTGTCCAGTATGCTTTAAAATATTACATATCAGTAAACTATTTTAGAAGAACTTGTGATTTTGTACATATGTTTATATAAACTTAAACAAAATAAAATATCGATTTGAATGTATGAGAAATTGACTGACCTTGAAATTTACTGAAGTGTATCTAAGATATACGGTTATATTTGAGGACAACGCAGAGGTCTTAAGCTTCGCTTCGCTGAGTACGTCAATATTCATGCTAGTTACCCACAAATACTGATGTACAAGGCAATTGAATTTTCATGTTTAATTAATGAGAAAAAAAACGTCATCACTACATTTTAATAAAACAAACAAAACAAAGCATCTTTGTCTTCACTAATTCTATTATGAAATTTCTATTTAATAGAAATATTTCTGTTTCTTTATTACATCTTTATTTATTACTACCTGACGATAAGTTGCCAATTGAAAGGTCCAAGATTCGAGCTGCAAAACGCCATCGATTATGCTCGATATTGTTAAGAATAATCAACGAAGGGTGCTGCTGATTGGCTGCCTTCCTTCTGTTCAAAAGTTCTTAAATTAGGGATGCTGGCTGTGCCTGAAGTTTGGGGTATCTGATCTTGTCATTAAGCACAAGTGTTGCAAAATGTTTCGTTCAAAATGTAAATACTAAGTAGCTTAACAAAACAATCACTCGTGTTGCAGATACTCAGACTGGATGGCAAAATATTGTCTCACACTTCTACTGACTAAACGTATCATAAATATATAAGCTAACTTTCAAATTTCGTATGAATACGAGTTCATTTTTTACAACTAGTTAACTTTGTTATGTAAGGTGCTTAAGTATTGAACAACCTAGTTATATAAACCGTTCGAAGGTAGACGTTCGTATTTATATATAATGCGTATGCAGTGATTTGAACAATCGATTAGCAATACACGAAGCAGTTTTCAAGCTGTCCATTTGGCACAGGTTACCAGGCGAAAGTGTATTAAAGTAAAATCGATGTATTTAAAAGCAGATACACAAAAGAAACACGTACATAAAAATATAATATTAACAAAGTTTTTTCGTACAATTTGTTCAGTTTTGGAATTACTTCAAAGCAAAGTTTAATCTCTATTTTGAATTTCTTTCTCTCCCAGATTAGCCATTTTATCTATATACTAGTAAAAAAAAAAAAAAAACTCTTCAAAAATGATGGGAAACCACTGTTGAATGATTAACGAAAATTATAGAATTTACCTGAAACGAACTTGTTTATACTTTCAAAATGAACCTACTTTTCATTTATTTTATCAGTCTCGAACTCGAAGTAATTGTCTAATAACCACATACTTAATAAAAACTATGCTGCAAAATCAGACGTTATCGTAAAGAAAAGTACGTGTACATCCTTGAATAGCAGCTCTCTGGAGTCTTTTCATATAGTAGGTGTAAAAAAACTTAGTACGCACATTTCAACACAAATTTTCAACTCTTTCGACTGTACAAAGAATAAAAGATATTTGGTGGTAATAAATACTTATTTCTTTATGTTTTAAGACTAAGAAGGTGACACGTGTGTTAAAAAACAAAAGATTATTTATTAATTAACATTTATTTACCAATTTAAAAATTATTAAGCACTGACTATAACTTTGTAGTCTAATTTAAGCATTAGGCGTAACACGCGTGCTTAACGCAAGGCTTGGCAGAAATTTTACTTGGTAAAACTAATTTTACTGTTGGCTACAACTTCCGAATTAAACTATTTTGCTGTTATATCCCCGAAGTTATAAAAATGAAGAATAAAAATGAACATTTCAAAGAAATCAACGTGGACGTTGAGCACTGAATATAAACCTCATAATTGGCCTAAGAACAATCAGGTGATAGACGTGTTGGTAAGAGATGATGTATATTGTTCAGCATTGCTAAAACAGAAGCATATAAGGGTTCTCGACAGTGACAAAGGGAGCCTGTTATAGTTACGAAAATGTAGATACGTGATTGATCTACAAAACACTACTATTACAATATTGTGAAACTTATTACCCGTGTTGAAATATTTATTATACGCAAATATTTAATATAAAAATTAAATAAAAGTTATTCTTGTTGATGTTTAAACCAAGATATACTTAACCTGAATTATAAATTTAGATTAGTATTCCGAAACCAAAAGACTGCATAAGGCTAATTTTTCGGTCGTAATTAGAAAACGGCATTACACAGTTTTTGCCGTACTATTAAAACAGAGCACACTATAATAAATACTTTTTTCTTATTCTATAGAAGTAGCATGAACAACATGACTTCTACAAAGGTAATACTACAAATGAGACATAACCTTAGGCCCGGCATGGCCAAGCGTGTTAAGGCGTTCGACTCGTAATCCGAGGATCGCGGGTTCGAATCCTAGTCGCACCAAACATCCTCGCCCTCCCAGCCGTAGGGGCGTTATAATGTGACGGTCAATCCCACTATTCGTTGGTGAAAGAGTAGCCCAAGAGTTGGCGGTGGGTGGTGATGACTAGATGCCTTCCCTCTAGTCTTACACTGCTAAATTAGGGATGGCTAGCGCAGATAGCCCTCGAGTAGCTTTGCGCGAAATTCAGAAACAAACAAACAGACATAACATTTCCATCGTAAAGGGAGCAAACACTCAACTTTGATTGTTTATAATACAAATGCGTGTAGCTTTTACATTCTAAAGGTAAAAGAAAATGAAAAATGTATATCTACAGAACCTTGCTTCTGTGAACAGCGGCTGAGCTTGTACAAAAGCTTAAAGTCCCCCGCTTGGTACAGCGGTAAGTCTTCGGATTTACAATGCTAAAATCAGAGGTTCGATTCCCCTCGGTGACCTCCGCAGATAGCCCAATGTGGCTTTGGTATAAGAAACACACACAAACACAAAGGCTTACACGTATGTAAAACTAATTGGATACATTAATAAAAGTGGCAAGGTCATTGCCTGTAACTTTTGTCATCACTTTTCGGAAATTCAGGATTTCGATTTGTAACAGTTTTCTACTCGAGGAAAAGTTGAAATTTTTAAGTGGGTTCAATAAATTAAAAAGCTGAAACTGGTCTAAATTTGTAATAAAATGGTTAAAACAAATCAAATCAAAGGCAGTAGTGTTAACAGAAGTTTTATTAAATTTCTATTAAATTATACAAAACGAGTTTATTATGCACAAGAGATGAAAAACAATTTGATCAATATGCCTAAATTGTTCAGGATCAGGGGCCCAGGCCCCTTGTTGACCCCTTAGCTATTCATCTGATTTGTAATTCAGCCAATTTAAGTAGTTTTATTTTAAGACAAAAACTCGACAGCGAGGTCCTTTCTAATAACCTAAAATATATTACATATTAAAAACATATTGTTCAATAACTCCGAAAATATTTAGTAAAAGCAATTATAGAAATATTATTGGTAAACATAAAACTGCCATAAGACTTTCTATGGGATAACTTTATAAATAATTATATGATTTAATTTCTAAACTGAGTTCATTTCTCCATTCTTTTGATGAAACCAAACGTGGAATATTACCGATCAACAGAGAGTGCTTCGTCATTCTTGGCTTACGGGTAATACAATATGAATGGTTAAATTTTGACTCAATATATAAATCATTTTGTTATTGACCAATTGCTCTGAACTACTTAACTGGATGGGCCCGAAATGGCCAGGTGGGTTAAGGCGTTTGACTCGTAATCTGAGGGTCGCAGGTTTGAATCTCGATCGCACCAAACATGCTCGCCCTTTCAGCCTTGGGGGCGTTATAATATTACGGTCAATCCTACTATTCGTTGGTAAAAGAGTAGCTCAAGAGTTGATGTGGGGGGTGATGACTAGCTGCCTTCCTTCTAGTCTTACACTGCTAAATTTGGGACGGCTAGCGCAGATAGCCCTCGAGTAGCTTTGCGCGAAATTCCAAAACAAACAAACCTTAACTGGACGTTCATATTAATCATTTCAGTATATTTTTAGGTGGACAACCCGTCATACTACAACTCGGAAATTGAACTGACCATTTCTTCATACATACATACAAGTTCCTTGAAACATTTCGACGATCATAACATTCCTGCATATGCTACATTAAAGAAATGCACCTTCCTCAAGTTCTGGAAACTGTTCTTTGCTCTTTTCATCGTTTTGGTCATCCTTATGTTTGGTATTGCAATGACTATTTACATAACTGGTAAGTTCCCCTTTTATTTCTTACTTGAAACTTACCTAAAAAATCTATTTTATTTTTTCCAGTAAACAAGATGAGGGCATTCTTATAAATCACCTTGACGTAACTTAGTAATAATACAAAAACAGGTAGATGATTTTTCTGTTATATAATAGATGTTTTGTTGTGCATTTTCAAATAAAGTAAGCGTTATTGGTTAAAGTACGAAGCGTCTAATTTTCAAAATGATGCACAGTTCAAGTGCAAGTATTAGAAATTGTAACAAACTGTAGAAATTCAAAATCGTAACAAACTACACTGGCTTCTACTGTTTCTAAATGCTAATTATTTCTACTTTCTTTTTAAAATTAATGATTTTTCCGCATCTTTTTATCCTAAATTGTCCATGATTAAAACAATAATCATCTTATTACACTTGTTATTAGTAATATATGAATATAGATTTTCTTTGTTATTTCTAGTCAAAACCTTATAGTTTATAAAAATATCTAGATCAGTAACATTTGACAAAGTGTCGAGAGTTATAGCAATGTTAGAGTTGTTGGCTTTTTCTCAGTATTTTAGAAAAAAGTAATTACATTGAAACATAACAGTGCTAGATGTTAAACATCTTTATTCTACAGTTGCAGCTTGGCATGGCCAGGTGGTTAAGGTGCTCGATTCGCGTAACCTGAGGGTCGTGGTTTCGAATCTTCGTCACGCTAAACATGCTCTCCCTTTCATACGTGAGAGCTTTATGTTGTGACGGTAAAAATCCCACTATTCGTTGGTAAAAAGTAATCCAAGAGTTGTCGGTGGGTGATGATAACTAGCTGCCTTCCCTTTAGTATTACTCTGCTAATGCAAATAGTCCTCGTGTAGCTTTGCGCGAAAGGTAAAAAAAAAAAACAAAACACCCCAGTTGGGTAAATACGGTAAGAAAGAGATTAAATTATATTCTAATTAACTAGTTTGAGGTTTACCAGCCTTTATAGTAATTACGTCTAAATGAATATTTCAGCTTAACTGTTTAGAAGACGTTTTAGACACTGGTTGAACAGTTTTATTTGTCCACAAGAAGCTCATCAGTGGCCGAATACCTCTTGGTTGCTCGATCCAAGGGCTATTAACGATAAAAATTAGGTTTTAGGACCTGCGGTGACAGAATATAGATATCCCAATGTGTAGCCTTGTACTTAACAAACAATAAACAGTTGATAAATAAAGTGATAGTACTGCTTTCCAGTATCTCACCTTGAAGCTTATGATTTGTTATCGAGTTTCAAACGTTTATAACGGAAGAAAATATTGCAAGATCGAAATTCTTGACTTTAACATGATCTAGAGACGAACAATATGCGCCACGTCTACTTGCATGTTAACAGAATAATGAACAGCCAACAATCTTGTTTCTCAATGCAATGTGAAAGGGGAGGTATCATTCTGCTCTTCATCGTACTGACGAACGCATCAGATCCAAGACAAACGCATGATCCAAGATCTCGTTCTAATCTTGATAAATCCTTGATATTTCACTTAAGCTGGAGTGACCAAATATGCTCCAGAAGGTTTGTATCTGTTTATTCAAGCCTAAATGTTCAGATATCTTTCTATGTATTACGATACGATGCATAAACTGAAGGTTTCCAACAGCTGTACGTCGAGCTTACAGAAGATTCAATGCGTTACATTAAAACGATTTTGAATATTTGAATTAGGAAGTCACGTGACCACCATATTTGATGTAAAGTCTCGGTGAAACGGTACGTGGCAAAGGTACCTTATGCCTTGTTTAGATTCCCTAGGTAATGTGTTGCCACCAACAATTAATCGCTTTTAAGAAGGTATATGACAGTGTTTTCTGACGCCAAATACTCGTACACCATGATGATAAAGATGTGTTCTGATTGGAGGTCTAGAACTTCCAAGGTGAGTATATATACCTAATACTTGTTCACAACTAAAATAGACTAACTTGGGGCATAAAATAATCCAGAAAGAGACCTGCTACAAGCGGTACCCCAGCCTCGGTGGTAAAATGAGGCATCTTATAGCCTATGAGAATCCACGAAGAAAATGGTCATTCGTCAAAAGCCGACCATCTGTCCACAAGTTGTGCCAACAACGTTTGATTTCAATAATCTCACACCTCAAGCTAGCTGGAGAATGAAACAAGTATTCAGTCTATTCTATAGGAAACTTTACTGGTCGAATCGCTAGATAAAGTGCCTATGAATTTCTGATGGATCAGGCTATTGAAACAGGTGTTAGGCTGTCCAAAAATAAACGTAGAAATTCTCACGATGACATTTATAAGCTGAATATTGAGTAGCCTGTCATTGGTTGGTTGGTTTATCCAACGTTTATCGTCTACAAGGTGTCTTAATTGTCTGCTGTTTCAACTCCACTCAGAGTAAGTTTCGCAAACCCCAAAGCAGCATGAACAAGAATTACTTTCGCTTGATTTTTGCTCTACGACTTCAAAGTTGGGCAAAAACATACACACACATACACATACATACATAAATACATACAGATAGATAGATAGATATCTAAGTATTTACTGTCCTGAGTAATAAGTTGACCGACTGACAAAGTAATCATGCTTTATAAATTGGCATTTCGAGTGTAAACAATGTTTATTTATTTTTGTCTAGTAGCGTTTGTTTAGATACCAATAAATTACTGAACTTCGTGTGCAACTTTTAAACTGTTCAATAAGCTTGAACTTTGCAGTATTTTAGCTTTTACGTTATCAAATACTTAATTATTTTAAGAGTTCCCCTATTGGTACATCGGTTAGTGTACAAACTTACATTGCTGAAATACAGGGTTCGATTCACCGCGGTTAGCACAGCAGATAGCCCAATGTGGCTTTGCTCTAGCACAAACAAAGAAATAGTTATCGAAGAGCATGTTTGTAGCAACATTTTTCACTGTAAAGTGACAAAATCATTAAATTAAAAAATATGAAGGAGTTTTCTTTAAAGTTTATCAACTATTCGATAGTATTAAGTTGTGACTATGACAGAATTGTTTTAATCTCAATTATCAAGTATTACTTGACTGCTCTTGCTGTCCAATTATCCATATACCTAAGTTTCATATATTTTTAGATTTGTTAACAATTTATTGATTATCGTGTTCTTTTATAATGGCCGGTTAATTCGGATTATAGACCCGCCAATTGTAATAAACGATTCACACAAATTCAACGTCCTAATACTGAATGTAGACCCGACATGCTTCATAAACTATTACAAGTCAAAATTAAGATAACTACTGTTTTAGACATCAGTAACTATTGTCATAGAATAAAATGATTAGCTCAACGTTTAGGCCCCGCATGGTCAGGTGGTTAAGGCGCTCGACTCGTAATCCGAGGGTTGCGGGTCCTAATCCCCGTCACACCAAACATGCTCGCCCTTTCCTTCGTGGGGTAGTTATAATGTTATAGTCAATCCCACTATTCGTTGGTAAATAGTAGCCCAAGAATTGGCGGTGGGTGGTGATGACTAGCTTCCTTCTCTCTAGTCTTACACTGCTAAATTAGGGACGGCTAGCGCAGATAGCCCTTGTGTAGTTTTGCGCGAAATTCAAACAAAACCGCTAGTTCCTTGTACCTATGAGTATGAATATTTCTTTTAACATATATATATAAGTCACGTTAAGCGACATCTAGGAACATCAGATAGACCTAACACATAGTTTACTAAGTGTAATAACAATTAAATGGTTCAGTATTTGTGTCATCTGTAATGTGTTATTCATACTTCAACTCATTAACTTGCATAATTGTACTAAGTGTAGTGATTGATACTCATCTCATTTACCGTGTGTGTTGTTATCTTTTACGTTGTATTTGTAAGCCTAACAATAGACATCTGGTTCGATTAGTTTATTCATAATCGTAGCATCTAGAAATGAACGACTTTGACTCGTTAAAGTATGAAAAGAAATGTGGGATAAAAACATTTTAACTGACTCTCTTAAGGTAAGAAGAGAAATAAATATTCTTATAATGTGAAAGATTCTTATTAATTGCCATCCGCGAATGTAAAGTGTACTTAATAGTAGAATGCATATTTTGTAGTTGTTGAATTTTACCGAAAGCTGCTTCTGGGTTATTTCTTGCAGTCGTTTTTAATTTTCAAATGATAGACCATAGAGAAGGCAAGAAATCAATACCACCCACCAACAACTCTTAGGCTTCTCTTTGCCAATGAATAATGGGATTGGCCATCACATTATAATGCCTACAGCTGAAAGAGCGAGCATCTTCAGCAAGGGATAGTGATCCCACGACCTGAAGATTGTGTCGAGTACCCTAACCACCAGGCCATGCTTATTTATTTAATCGTATTTAAGATCCCAAATTAAATTATTAATTTCAAAATACTATAATTTCTCTGAAAATTAGTTTAAGAAGTGATTTATAAAAGAATATCAAAGTTTACGTTTTGTGCAAACTTTTGTTTAAAACCAGAAAAAAAACGGCTTTTCACCATATTTATTTACGTATTTAATTATTCATTATCAAAGCAGTGTTACATCGCTTGTCAAAGGCTTATTATGATCTTCAGCATCAACACAGTAAACACTTATTTCGAATTTCTCCGAATTATTATTAATTTAACATCCACTCAACAGAAATACATACTTAACTTTTTTATATTTTTCATAGATGGAACTTTCTATACAAGTAGCGACATAGAGAAAGATGGTGAGTAAAATTAACATTTTAAAAATAATTTAGAGTGAAAAGAAACTTAATATTACAGGGAATTTATCAGTCTAGAAATACTGTTAGCATTGTATTATTTGGTTCTTTGTTTACTTTTGTTACTGAAAAAATAATAATTCCTGAACCTAGAAGATAAAGAAAAATCTAGGTTAGTTACAGATGTAGTACCCAGAAGAACTATATTTCTATCTCCTTCTGACTTAGACAGGTAGACTATATACTTTATCAAAAAATTAAAAAAATTCTCAGATATACGCAATTTTAAAATGCTTTGTCTTTTGCGTATGGAAAAGATAACTTGTACAGTGCAATCCAAAAGTTATTTTGCGTGCTTGATACAAATGATCAAGGTGAGTGTCTCACTTAAGCACTTTTTGATAATTCTTATGTACAATGTTGGTAGAGATCTATTTTTCGATTATCTTATAAAATCGTCATATTTAGGCTTAGAAACTCGTAAAAGATAAACTCCACTTTCACCTGGAACAACCAGTGGCGTGAGTACCGCTTGTCCTCTGGAAAAAAAAATTATTGTTTCTTTGTACTATCTCAACTTAGAACAAAATTTCTACAGACTTTTATCCAAAGTATTTCATCATAATTTTTCTGGAAAAGCACAATCCAACGTCTACTGCATTTATTCATTGTTTTGAGTTGTTTATGTTTTCTTTTATAGATATAAATAATTAATTGAAGGTGTTCAATCTCTTTTTTTGCAACTCAGCCGAGTCAAAATGTCAGTGTTAAATCTGTAAATATTTTTTTCCTCAAAAATATAATTATTAGTAGAGCTTCTGTTAAACATCAGAAATCAGAATAAATAAATAAATATAGTAATGAGAAGTTCTGGTGTCATGTTGGTTTTTTTGGAATCTCGCGCAAATCTACACGAGGGCTATCTGCGCTAGCCATTACTAATTTTGCAATGTAAGACTAGAGGGAAGGCAGCTAGTCATCACCATCCACCGCTAACTCTCGGGCTACTCTTTTTACCAACGAATAGTGGAATTGACTGTCATATTATAAGGCCCACACGGTTGAAATGGCGAGCATGTTTAGTGTGACGGGGATTCAAACCCGCAAACCCTCAGATTACGAGTCGAACGCCTTAACCCACCTGGCCATACCAGATCTCTAGTGTCATGATCACAGTATTTATTTTTACAGTTTTTTTTCTCATTTTTTGACGAGTATACTTTTCTGTGCTCCTTTTTATCTCTTGTTTAGCACAAGTTTTGTACTTGTGTAAACCTTGAAAATGGTTATTTTCTAGATAAAGGAATTATGAACGAGTGAAAGAGTTCGATACTGAGGGTAAACTGATAAGATATAGAAGTCCTCTTCTCTACATCAGTCTTTTGCTTGGGCTTTAAGATACATTTCTTTTTTATGTTGTGATTGATCATGAGAAAAGAGACAACACAAATAACAAATATTTAATTACAATAAACAAAATACAAAACACTACACTCCAATAGAATAAAACCCCAGACAGATGATTTGTCTGTATATACAACTAACAAAAGGTACAATGTAGAGTATGTTTAAAAACACTGCTATTGCTAGAACGTATTCTCTCCCATATAAATTAAACTACAAAACAAGAAAAGAGGTGCTAAACAAAAACAATTCAAAAATAAGTTAAGTCACTTTAGGCTCTAACTTCTACATTAACTCACTGATACTTTACTAAAATCATTGGCTTAAATTTCCGAGCAAATAAGAACCATTGCCTCAATGGTGATTATGAAAATTTAAAGTAACACTCTGTGGAGGCCCGGCATGGCCAGGTGGGATAAGACGTTAGATTTATAATTTGAGGGTCGCGGGTTCGAATCCCCGTCACACCAAACGTGCTCGCCCTTTAGCCGTGGGGGCGTTATAATATAACGATCAATTCAATTAGTAGTTGATGAAAGAATAGCCCAAAGAGTTGGCGGTGGGTGCTGAAGACCAGCTGCCTTCCCTCTAGTCTTACACTGCTAAATTAGGGACGGCTAGCGGAGATAGTCCTCGTGTAGCTTTGCGCAAAATTTCAAAAATGATACAAACAAACAATTCGAGTATATTGAAAATAAAAAAAAATAAATCAAAAGTACAGTTTGTCTTATTTGTTGTATTTACTACAAATACCAATTAATACGCATGGGCAGACTGCAAAATAGTTCTTTTATGTAGTTACCTTTCCTAGTTATAAGAATAATTACAAACTCCTATACAAAATTTAGAATTTTACTTCTATTATTAGGTTTCTGGGCAGTTAAAGGAGAGTTCAGAGTGATCAACCGTGTCTATAACAAAGTCATGAATAATCACAAAAGTGAAGCTTTTGTAAGCCTGGCAGCAGAGGTGATCAAGTCGGTACGTTTTATTTCTTTTCTCGCTACGCAAACATAGTAAATAAATCTGAGATGTTGAACACTGATATGATTTTTTTAAAGCTCTGTTGGTTCTCCCTTAATAAAAACTAAGTTGTATAGTATTGTGTTTCAGAAGTTGAGTGCGTCATATTACTATGATTTTGGAACAGCATCATGTCGTTATACTTTCCAAACGGAGACCTTCCAAACGGAGGTCCTTTTTTCTTTACGTTGTATACTGTTGCCTGACACACGAACAGTTTTTACCACTTACCATTTATATTAGGGATTTTCACTTGTAATTCGATTTTTTAATTTTTTCCAATGCCATTAAATACAGGGAAGTCCTACCATAACCAGATGGTTAGGGAGCTAAACTCGTAATATGAAGATCGCGGGTTTGAGTCCGCGTCACACCAAACATGTTCGCCCTTTCAGCGAGTACCTATAACAGTATCTTATAATTTATATAACGTTCCATTCAAGGATGCATATGCAGGGCCTGGCATGGCCATGTAGTTATGGCGCTCGACTCGCAATATGAGGATCGCGGGTTAGATTCCCTGTCGCACCAAACATACTCGCCCTTTCAGCCGTGGGGGCGTTATAAAGTGACGGTCAATCCCACTAAACATTAATAAAAAAAGAAGCCCAAGAGTTGGCGGTGGATGGTGATGACTAGCTGACTTCCCTCTATACTTACACTGCTAAATTGGGGACGGCTTGCACAGATAGCCCTGTTGTAGCTTTGCGCGAAATTCAAAATCAAACAAACAATAAATACAGGGAATAACCACCTTCTGAAATTTTGAATCCCCTAACTGATCTCAGTTATTATAATCTGAATGTATGAATATTTTGTATTTGGGTTTGTTTGTTTCATAGCAAATCCACATTAGGCTCTCTGCTGTGTATACCGCAAACAATCGAGCCTCGGGTTTTAGAGTTGCAATTTCTTAAACTTATTGTTGCTCCGCTGAGAAATATTTGCGTTAGTTTGTTTGTTTTTAAATGTTACGCAAAGCTACACGTGGGCTATCTACGATAGTCGTCCCTAAGTTGACAGTGTAAGATTAGAGGAAAGGCAGTTAGTCATCACCACCCACCGACAACTCTTGGGCTACTCTTTTACCAACAAACAGTGGGATTGATCGTCATATTATAACGCCCTCAAGGCTGATATGGCAAGCATGTTTAGTGTGATGGGAATTCGAATCCGCAACCTTCAGACTGCGAGTCGACCGTCTTAACCATTTGGCCATGCCAGGCTTATTTGCATTGGAAAGAGCTTTCATATATCCTTCCAAAAGTGCTAAATATTCGGTGGGTCATTGTATCTACAAAAGATATTCGGTGTATCATTGTATCTACAAAAGATATTCGGTGTATCATTGTATCTACAAAAGATATTCTGTGTATCATTGTATCTACAAAAGATATTCGGTGTATCATTGTATCTACAAAAGATATTCGGTGTATCATTGTATCTACAAAAGATATTCTGTGTATCATTGTATCTACAAAAGATATTCGGTGTATCATTGTATCTACAAAAGATATTCGGTGTATCATTGTATCTACAAAAGATATTCGGTGTATCATTGTATCTACAAAAGATATTCTGTGTATCATTGTATCTACAAAAGATATTCGGTGTATCATTGTATCTACAAAAGATATTCGGTGTATCATTGTATCTACAAAAGATATTCGGTGTATCATTGTATCTACAAAAGATATTCGGTGTATCATTGTATCTACAAAAGATATTCGGTGTATCATTGTATCTACAAAGTCCTGAACAACGTCAAAAGGTACTTTAGATTGATTTTGATCTACTGTGACTTTATATCGACCATGGTTGTTACGTGACTTGCTGATTTGCATATTCAAACTATTTTTAAATAATATACTCATTCCTTTATACATTGTATAACATCGTTGTAAAACTTTAGAAAACTTTTCTTAAAAATTAATTTATCAAATCGCATTCGACTACAAATATTTGAATAGTGATACTTTTTGCTTTAAATGAAATAAAACCACTTTAAGTTAAATATTACACCTTTAGCATATTTTGTGTGATGAAACTTGAGTTATTAGTAATCACATTTAAACATCACCGACACATGTTTTATTTCAACGTTTTAATCAGTTGTAAGATAATGTTTTGTAAGCAGTGTTTAACTTTACAACAATCGTATATTGTTATCCAAGCTATTAGCTTTGAAAGGCATCATGTTGTTAAAATTGTGCATTAATACTTTTATAAGGCTTAACTATTGTATTTAAAAACGTGTACCTATGTAAATGTCATATTACTGTCTCTTGTCTGTCCATGTAACTACTTCGCAGGATGTCAATGGATCTTTACCAAAATTGGTACTGAGGTTCATGAGGAAGTGTATACAAATTTTCAGTTTTGCATTTTGCGTTTTGAATTTTTATGGGTGATTTCTTTTTCCACCAATTCGTTACCTGTCAATGGACTTTCATCACATTTGTGCGAAGACTCAGTGTATCCATAGGAAGATACATACACGTTTTTCAATTTGGTGTTTTTGGTCTTTTTTGCGCTTCTTACAACTATTTCGCACTTCCCAGATGAATCTTCACCAAATTTTGTATGAATATTCATTGGGTCCATGCAGCGATGAATACAAAATTGTAGTTTCACATTTTGTGTTTTGCAGTTTTTATGAGTTTTTTTACAAATACATATAAGGGAAGCAACTTTTCATGTCCTAAGATAACATTTCATTGACAGGAGCGAGTACTTCAGCTGGTTTTACAATATAATTTAACTATTGTAATTTATTATTAAAATATACAATGCTTGAAAAGATGCAGTTCACTTCAAAGGGATTGTCTTTGTATAATCATATCTTTCACTTCTTGCATCAGCCAATATGTCTAAATGAGAGATCCAGAATTGGTTTCGATGCATAGCCAGTACATTATTTTTTGTATTATCAACTCTAAATTGCTATTATAATTTCAGAAATTCACGCATATCTGAGTGATGGTGTTTGCAGCGTTGTAATTTGTTCAAATGTTCTTCATTTTAATATATTTTCAGGTGGACGAACTATTTATTATGAGCTCTCTGGTGCGGGATTATAATTCAACAGAAATTCTAGGCTTTAGGTAAGACTAAAAAAATATTTTTTTAACATAAGTTGTTGTCTATTTAAATTAATAGCATTAGTTAGTACAGTTGCACTTGAACTTTAAAATATTCTGAAATATTGCTTCAAGCTGTAAATATAATTTCTGTTCTCGTACATCTGGCCATAATTTTTGCTGAGATTGAATTCATAATCATTTTATGAGGTTTATGTGTCATCTCGTGCCTATTACAAAATCCTATTCGTAATTCTACACTGGACAATAAAGTCAAAATGAATGAATATCATTCTTAACTCCTCTTGTTGTCTGTCTGTGCCTAATAATTTATTATTCGTAAACAACGTCTCATGTGAAAAACTGCCTTAGGTAAGATTGCGTATTGGTGTATTTTAATAACTGACTTTATTATTCAGAAATGGAAGTGTGGTAGTGGTCTGCAAAATACTTCTAAACCGCCCCTTCAGTAGAGCGGCTGAACTGGTTGGACTGACTTTCGCTCAGTCGTTGAAAAAAGGTCATGGCATACTACCGACAAAATCTCTTCATGTGGACATCACCTCTATTAGATTTGTTGGTAAGTTACTAACCGATAAGTAAATAGATAAAATTCATATTTCCTGCAAAATTCATAAATGCTACTTGAAAGTAATTTGTCTACGTAAGTCCAATCTAAGTATGTTAAGTTAATATCTCATCACAAGCTGCCTTCTATTTCATCCCAACGAACTTTACAAAGATATTTCGAGGGTTAACTGTAATAGTAGATGGAAATCTCAACAGTAACTATGTTTTTGTTTATTTTTTGTAACAGACTTTTCTCAGACTTTAAAAAACTTCGTTACTTTTTGTTCTGTCTAAATTTCATACTAATAATGCTTTCATTAATTAATTACATTTAGGATTGCCTGGTGTTACAACTTTGTCTACTGACTTAAACCTAATAACATCACCTCTGAGAGACGGTAAGCGTATAATTTTGTTTTTAATATAATTGTAATACTTTACGATAATATTGTTTATCTTTATAAATATTTTAAAGACTTCTTTTCCACCAAAGGTAAAATAGAAAATGTGATCTAGAAACCTAATGCATTCCTTGTTTGGCCGTACCTAATGTGGACCTGTTCAAGGCTCATGAGCACAGCTTGAATCAGAAAACCAAAGAAATACATAAGGCTCTTATGTCAGATTATCTTACCAGTTTCACCTTTGTTGAAGCCTATGGATTTACAACGCTAAAATCAGGGGTTCGATTCCCCTCGGTGGACTCAGCAGATAGCCCGATGTAATTTTGCTATAAGAAAAGACACGCACGCACACACACATACTTTTGGTGAAAATGTGAGAAATTGTTAACATCTATACAAATTTTAAACAGTTGGTTCGCTGTATAATCTATATAAGTATTATAGTACTGTCTCTCGTATGTCCATGTAACTATTTCGCAGGGTATGGATGGATCTTCACTAAAATTGGTGTAGGGGTTCATTAGATCCATGTGGGGGGGGGCACATGCAAATTTACAATTTCATATAATGGATGCAACTTTTCATGTTTTACTATAGCCTTTCGTTTATAATGGATTTGCATAACTTCCGTCCAGGTGATGGCTTCTAGTATCGAATAGTGAATTGGGCGAAATATTATATTATTCACACTAGCAGGAAAGCCGCCGAACTAGCGGCTGTTTGTGCTAGTAATTACTAATCGTAGTATTTACTAATTGTCTACTAATCGTAGACAAAGTGAACATTTTTTTAAGAAATATTATTTTTAATGGGAAGTTCGCCCCAGGGGAAGTGTACTAATTGTGCTCTTTAGTCATGTACAACTAAGTTCATCAATGATTAAATGGAATGTTTTTATATATTAAAAGTGCTGTCCTCTGTTGAAAAATAAATAGTTTAAAAACTCCAGTTTTTCAGCATTATATTTTGTCAGGTTTTTAATATTGGCTGGAATTATTTTACAGCAGCTGTCTCTTACTTATTGTCGATAAATTTCAACAATAAACCGACATCATACAATCCACTTGTTTTAAGTAATATATTTAAAACAAGTTAAACGATAATGTAACGAGATTTTGTACCTAAAACTCTAATTGTTTGTTGTTGTTGTTTTTTTCAAAAGCCCGTAGTGCATCAATAATACATCCATTGTCTCGTAGAACTTTCATTCTCTTGTCTCCTTGGTGGTGTGTTGTAATTTATTGTCCTCCTATTACATGCTCCTTAATCATTACTGACACTGTTCATCCATTTGTTAACTTGAGCTGACCATCAGTCATGTATTGATTAGTCATGGAAATGGCACTTTCTTCTTGTGATCAGTTTGATTGTCGCTCTTCTGCTTCTTTTGTCACCAGAATGTACCGTAAAAGTCATCTTTTTGTTTCTTTCTCTTCTTCCACTTGGCTGTTAACCTCTTACCACTTTTAGTGGATTCCTGCTATTGGTCAGTCATCACTGGGCTTGCATATACTGTTCGGCCAGCTTGACCATCTCGTCCACATTATTTAGGGCTCTCTCCTTTACGAAAAGCGATGCATCAGTTGATCATAAACTAAACGTTAAAAATATACGGACATCACACAATTCACTTATTTTAAAGTAATATATTCAAAACAAGTCAAATGTATGTATAAAAACTCGTTACACTATTGGCTATCTCAGTCGTATCTAAAGCTTTGAATAATTATCTATTCTTCTGAAAAACCCACATTTGGCTAGTTTAGTTACTTTAGAACCCAAATGACAAGATGAATTATTTTTCTCTGCTCTCTTTCTTTCTATACTATCTGCGATAAATTCATTTACTTTATCTTAATTGTATCCAGGTGGATTCAGTTACTTTAAAACACTCTTTGACAAATTATTATTTTTATCTCTAAACTGTGAAACACGCTTTAAAATATTGCCCTTTATGGCTAAGCTAGCAATCACACTATATAACTTTACTCGTACTAACTTGGTTGTATATCTATATCTCTGTGTATAATATACCTAACTGATGCCTAGAACGTTCTACAAACCACAAGATGTACTCAATTAAGGCAACAAGAGAAATGCAGAAAGTTCGAGTAATGTAACGTCAATGTACAATAATTGAACTATACAAACGACGTACGATTTTTACCTAATTACGTAACGTTATCGCTTTTAAAATAATTAACTTTAAACACTCTTGCTCTGAAAACTAAATATTCATTAAACACTATCACTGAATGAGCTAACTAACTTATACTAAACAGTCTTGCATATTCAACACATTTAAATTTACATACGTAAAGATATAATTAAACCCTCGCGTTGAGTCCTAGGAAAAGTTTGTGGTGCCAGTTAATAGATGGCGATACGTTTTATAAGTTTCAATCATTACTTTAGTCACAAAGATCTTGTATTTCATACAACAGATGGCACAACAGTATTTATCATTTTGGCCACATAGAAAAAGACGACCTCGTTATTGCTCCATTATAATAAATTATATAAATATATGTGAGCTTACTGTATAGCAAATTTAAAAAGACTCTAAATTCCAATAAGTAATAATTCTTTTTGATGAGTTTATTTTTGCAAATACGCAAAAATAAAACAGTATGGACGTCGACAACACTTGAGCTTATAAGCAGTTGTTTCTATGTACCAAGTTTGTCAAATAGTTTGTTGTTTTTTTTAATTTTGGTAATTTCAAAATAATATATGTTAGTTTAGATTTGTAAATGAGTTAAATTCTCAAAATAATTTATGTATATTTACTATTGTATATGTAACATAGAAAACCCGTGTTATGTTCCGGCTTTTATTTTAAGACAAATGATCTAAAATACAACACGCTAAACTTGATATGTGCGACCTAATTCCTGATGAACTAATGCTATTTCTTTAACTATCACCGTGTTTTAATATTATTTTGTTTACTACATTATATCTTAAAAATTCAACATTTTAAAAATCATAATTCAAGTAAAGCCACTTTTGAATTCATCGTTTCAGCTCTGGAATAATTGCTTTGACTTATGATTGCTATATTTTCAGCTGCTTGGACACCATGGAGTCAGTGGACTTCATGTAATGATTTATTAGGCAGATGCGATTCCAAACAAATGCACAGTCGGTCCAGAGACTGTAGGACTAATTTTGGTCGAGGCAGCAAGTTGCTTAGCAATGCATTATGCAAACGTAAAGGAGGTTATGAGACTGAGATACTAGATTGCGAATGTTTTCCATCCGTACAGCTACTTATAGTTAATTCCTTAAAAGGCTCATCTTCTGTAGAAAATGTTTATCCTTCAGTGAATGCAACCGGAAGCGCATCAAAGACGGAAGATATTGAGATGGTCAATGAAACAACCTCAGGACTTTCCAGTGAGTTTCTGTACATCATTATTTCTTTTTGTGATATATATGTAATTAATCAAGAGTCCCCAGTTAGATAGTAGTGACAGGTTTACAAAGGTAAGTTTGTCGTTTAATTTTCCGCAGTGGACAAAGCAAATAGTTCAATGTGGCTTTGCTCTAAAACTTATTCAAGGAACTGCAACTCATACGTTTTTCATCCTGAAATAGTTCATTAATGTACTTAAAGTAACATCGTTTTATTTTCAAGATTAAAAGCAATTTGATCACAAAAGTTTATTTTAATTGACCAATGGCTGTGTCCATCTCGGATAACAAAACGTAACTAGTATTCTATTGAGATTTAGTATTCCTTAAAAGTAATGTGGAAGAAAATTTTGATTAGATTGCATTTATGGCAGTAGAAAGGCTGAGATTCCTCCTTCTATACGACAGATAGAAGCCTGCCTATATAGGGACAGCTCGGATTGTTCGTCGAAATGTTATTCTAAGTATCTACTCAGTAGGTCATCGGAACTTACATTACTGCACAATGTTCCCTTTTTTGACAATATCTATGTAATGAGTGAATCATACGTTCTGGGAATGTATGTAAACATCGTAACAAGTTTTTTAATTTCTTGTTCTTCTGTAATCTGCTTCTTTTTCATTGCGTGATGACTGAAAAACGAAAACAAAGGTATCGGTCAAATTCACTCAGATGACATAGTTTCAAACAGAGTATTCTTGTATTATTAATAACTAGTAGCAATTTTAAAAAAATCGTAACTCTAGTGTAAACGATGTTATTACTACCCCTTGAAGTTGTCTTTTTTACAGCAATTTGGTGTTCCTTTAAAAAGCTTAAAGTACAGGGTGAAACAGGAAGTGCCAGTCAATAATAAATATAACAGTTGGAATCTCATTTTATTTAGAACTTTATTATAAATACAACCTTCTTATGTCTGTTGAAACACTGTATTAAAAATAAGTATTATCAACTTTTCAAAGAAAAAGGAAGTAAGTGTATAGATAGTTAATATTAGTCAGTTAATATTAGCACAGTCCTACCAATTTGGGTAAAGGTGAATTATAACTGTAGGATACTGCAGGAACACTCTAGTCTGATCAAGAGAAATACATTAACACAGTCCTTTCATTTGGAGTAAAGATGAATTATAACTGTAGGATACTGCAGGAACACTCTAGTCTGATCAAGAGAAATACATTAACACAGTCCTTTCATTTGGAGTAAAGATGAATTATAACTGTAGGATACTGCAGGAACACTCTAGTCTGATCAAGAGAAATACATTAACACAGTCCTTTCATTTGGAGTAAAGATGAATTATAACTGTAGGATACTGCAGGAACACTCTAGTCTGATCAAGAGAAATACATTAACACAGTCCTTTCATTTGGAGTAAAGATGAATTATAACTGTAGGATACTGCAGGAACACTCTAGTCTGATCAAAAGAAGAATGTCAGTATTGTCCTGCCAGTTTTTGTCTTGCGCACGTACAGTGCATAATGACCATTACAGCTAAATGATTCTAACCATTGCTTCACCAGATTTTGTTAAACTCTGTAAATATTGTTTAATTGTATTGTGCTGTTTAAACACCCATGTCAGGCTCTTATTTGCTTTATTTTTATTTAATATTCCTTATTGTTGTCTTACACATTACATGTTAATACAGTTCTAGCTATAAATACCACATAAATAAAATACTATATTAATTTTACGTTGTATAACAAAAACAATAGTATGTAATTGAGATGCTATCTGAGCATATCTCTACTTTATAGTTCAATGCAATTGTTGGAAGTTTCCATTTAATAACCTACATTGATTTTAATAGATTTTTATTTTGTCAATGAATATTTGTTTAATATTCTTGGACTCAACTGTGGGTCCATTATAGCAGTGACAGGACGTCATCGGTTGTCATATTTTCACAGTGCAATTCTAAATTGAGAAGGCTATGTCTGAGCATCAGATTCTCTCAGCTAACCACTTAACCCACAGACTGTATAGAGTGTTGGACAGGTTAACATTCTTCCTAACTTGTTTTAAATTTATATGCCATTTTGCGTAGGTTTGTCAGTAGACTGAACTCGGTAAAATACTCTTTCTTCCAGCAGTAATTTTTGAGTATTATGTTTATCATATAGTTAATGGTGCATAATGTGCTTCCATTCATAACTTCCTGAGAGATAATTCCACCATTGGCTTAGAAGTAAGTCTGAAGACTTAAAACGCTAAAAACTAGGTTTAGGTAACCGTGATGGGCACATCACAATAGACCATTGTGTAACTTTGCTAAAAATATAGATACTAATCTGTAATATAAAACACTTGTTTTTTGTTGTATGTTTGTTGTTGTTTTTTAACTGAGCAGCGCTTTATGCAAAATTAAGGCTAAGGGTTAACTCACAGACCCCAAAATTAAGACCTGGACATTGCTAATTTTGAGCTTCTGATCAGATGGAGAGAGAGCTTACCGCCTACTCACAACTAAATCTAATCTATGAAGTTTTGTACAAAATCATTTTTAGCGTTTGGATTTTTTTCATGATTAACTGATTCATGTGGGATTTTTTCCTCTAAATGTTTTAATACTTTTGAATGATTCAAAAATAAATGAGATATCATAATCTACATTTTTATAAACTTTTGTTTGTACATAGGCCCGGCACGGCCAGGTGGTTAAAGCACTTGACTCGTAATCTGAGGGTCGCGGGTTCGAATCCCCGTCACACCAAACATGCTTGTCCTTTCAGCCGTGGGGCGTTATGATGTGACAGTCAATCCCACTATTCGTTGGTAAAAGAGTAGTCCAAGAGTTGTCGGTGGGTGGTGATGACTAGCTGCCGTCCCTCTAGTCTTGCACTGCTAAATTAGGGACGGCTAGCGCAGATAGCCCTCGTGTAGCTTTGCGCGTTATTTACAACAAACAAACTTGTTTGTACATTAGAATAGGTCCTCCTGTGAAAACTACAGAGAGCTTATAAATGTCCTTATGTCAACGATATCTAAATATTCTTGTGCACTTTCAACTTGAAATTCTTTACAAAAAAGAAAGGTGAAAAAGTTTACAATGTAATTATACAAAAACAGTTTAGTTTCAGCTCAAACATGAGATGTAATTATATATCAGTTCGTTTGTGGAAATGATACGATCTGTTTACCAGTATCTGAAATGTATAACAGTTGTGAAGACTGTTTAGACGGCAGCAATAAGTCAAACTGTACTGCAATGAAGTATTGCAGGTTATTAGAGGCTAGAATATTAACGGTATCACAACCTGTATTACATGACTAAAGGTATGTACAAAATAACGTGATGTAGTTCAGTGTTGTATTTCACTGTGCATATATACAATAACCACCCAACTCCACTTCATGGAATAAACTATACTGCTACTCTCCCATGTATTTTTTGTGAATTTTAACATGTAACTATTCAATCTTTATTCTTTCTTTTCCAGTCTGTCCAGGTTATCAATACACCTGCACCAACGGTCAGTGCATTTCACGTGATTATTTTTGCGACAGATATTACGACTGTGAAGACCACAGCGACGAGCCAGAACGATGTCGAGTTCCTTGTTTGATAAACCACAAACAGTGTCAAAATAGTCGCTGTGTCAAGCGCACAGCATGGTGTGATGGAATAGACACTTGCGGTGACAATAGCGATGAAAGTTATTGTCCATTAGTCTCTGAAACGAAATTATAGTCCATCAACAGCATTGGGCTTATCAGAACAAAGTAACGACGTTAAGCCTATCAAAACTGAAGAAGAATTTTCTTTAGATCGAACTGTGTATAAGGAATGAAGATGTTCCGTTAGGCCTATAAGGATATTTAAAATAAACATAATGATTAGTCACATCAAGCTTAAATAGCTGTATCAGATGCATCACAAATTAACAATAGCTCGAAACCTCTCGGGACAAATTGGACATCGCTAGCATGTTCACGTTAGTGTACACTTTCTCGATTGTCTCGTCAACTGACTGTGTCGACATAAGTTGTTTTTCAGATATCTTCTTCACTGGCTAGGAGGACTTTTACTTGTTAGAATATAAATTTTAATAGTATTACATAAGTGTCGTATTGTTCCGATAAATAGCTGCGCACAGCATATTAGAAAAGCTATGTTTGGAAAACGTAAACAAAATTCTCCCTTGTTTACTCTATATTTCTAATAATTATCAGGAATACATTTAGAACGTCCAACATGAACAGCACTTAGGTTGTATGTGAACTAAAGTGTCAGGTTCAGAAATAAACATTCCTTATTTAGAACTGCTGTCTGTAGAAAGGTCAACCAGTTAACAATACTTCACGCCTGGTATTACTTGAATAGCAAGATTTGTTGTTATTTGTATAACACCATTATAATTAAAAGTGGAGACTGTTTTCAGCGGTATATCAGAGTTTGAATATTGAGATTTCTGATCAGCAACCTGACACTTTATCAGTGGGCTTTGTCTGGTTATCAGTCATCAGTAAGGAATTGCTGGGAAATGTTTCACACACTTTTTAAGTTGATGAAACAGTTGTTAAGTTTATATTCACATAGTGTTCGTTAAACAGTTTTTTTTGTTTATTTGCCAGTAATGGGCAGAGTACAGACAGCCCATTGTGGAGTTTTATACTTAACAGTAAAATAAACAACCTACAGTTGTTATTGTTTTCTTACTACGAAGCTACATAGTGGACTATTTAGACTCTGTACAATGAAGTGTATCAAACTCCAGATTTTTGGATTGTAAGCCCATGAACTTAGCACTGACCCATCGAGGAACATCATTCAGCAGACTGGTATGACGTACATGCAATATATTAAACACTGACTTTCAAGTAATGATATATTGTATTGAAGTAACTTCTATAAGAAACACTACGATAACAACATTTGATATTTTTTTAAGAATTAGTTGTATTTCCAAAGTTAATCGATCTTACACCGTACTTTATCAAGTATACCGTCACGTAACTGAACATCTTACAATTCACAACGAAGTATTTCAGGTAAAAAAAAAATGTATGTACTGCGAAAACTAAATAATTTATAAATAAAGCAAGAATTACAAAGTAAAAATGGTAACTTTATGAGATTGGGTATTTTTAAACTTTCTTTCTTCAACAAATTTCATTTCAACAAATGGCTTTGGTTTGATTTTCATTTTTCTGGAGAATACAACTTCTTGATATAATGCGATATTGAAAAATATAACCGCAAAATAAATTTATATTTTTCGTATTTGATTTGATAAACATGCACAATTGCTGAATATGCTGAATATAATTTATCTAAAATGACCACAGATCAAACTATTTTATAATCATTTTTGTCCTGAAAACAACTGAAAGTGTGCGCGTAAAATGTATAATTGATATTTCTTACATTCATTAATTAGTTATTACGGTGAACAATGAGGTTCATAAGTATTGTTTAAATATTTTACGCATATATAGTTATTGCCATCTATGTAATTTTAACAGTGGAACGTTGATCGAGAAATGGGACCAAATGCCTTTTTCCCTAGTTACTTATTGTTTTCAATCCTTCTTTGATAGCACTGTCATGTGCGATTTTTCGTTGGAAAGGCTATTGTAAAATATAATGTTTTACATTTTTCCTGACAGATCAGGTTATACCTTAAGAGCATATCTCCTTTCTTCCTATATGGAAATTACCATATGTGACATGGGTAATACATGCACATTGACATCATGCACTTTTCTATATGATACTATACTCTCTTAGACTGAAACAAATTTAAATTTTAAATCTACAGATAGGTTGTACATCAATATATCAACAAATTGATTATTTCGTTTCGAAGCGTGTACTTTATCAGTTCACTCGTTATCGATTGTTTTATGAAACATAACGTTGGATTTCTACTTTGCTGCACAGTGTTCAATTTCTTTTTTGCAAAAAAATCATTAATACAAGGTTACAGAAAATACTTTTAAAATTATATCGAAAGTAACAAGCCTTACCTAAAGGCCCACCATCACCACGCAGTAGGAAGCAACGATAAACATTGTTTTAATATTTATATACCTTTCCAATTGTGAATAATGCAAAAAAACTTCGACCAACTAATTAGTGGAAATAGTGATAGTGCTGCCACCTATTTATCTCTCTTTTACAATGAATTCCAGTAACCTCTGGACCTCAGTCTCTATTCAAAATTAATTTTGCATTTACAAATATTTCTATGATACTATTATATTTAGTTTGCATATATTATTAGAATGTATAATCAATTTCACATTTGATACTCTTGTTCCGCCATATGTTAAGTTGAAACCAGTTCGTTACTTTTAGCCCCACAGTGGTATGTCTGCGGACTTACACACTAAAAACCGGTTTTCGATACCCGTGGTGGGCAGAGCACAGATAGCCCATTGTGTATCTTTGTGTTTAATTCTAAACAAACAGTTACTTTTATGTTTTACTACAATTCATTTATGTTTGTTTCGAATTAAACACAAAGCTATACAATGCACTATCTATTCTCAGCCCACCACGGGTACCTAAACC
Source organism: Tachypleus tridentatus (assembly GCF_004210375.1). Classification (NCBI taxonomy): domain Eukaryota; kingdom Metazoa; phylum Arthropoda; class Merostomata; order Xiphosura; family Limulidae; genus Tachypleus; species Tachypleus tridentatus. Next base: position 97,516,336 of record NC_134836.1, read on the forward strand.
TGGTTTCTAACATTGTAAGTCCGCGAACATACAGCTGTGTCACTGGGGGCAATACATATTTTGAATTTCTAGGTGTTTGGCGAATATACATCCGATTAATGTGATTGTTTTTTTATGAAGACAGGCTGTAACATAATAAAAAAACTTGAATCAGAAGTGAAAACGTTATTCGACTGTTAAAATATTGCTTTAAAACATTCTCTATGTATGCGGAACTTGTTTGAATATTGGCATAAAAATATGGTTCTATCAACCTTAGTAACTATAAGTTTAGTACACTGTGAAAATTTGAATTTGTTACAATATTTATTATAAATTGCGTCAATAATGTTACTGTAAACTTCTTTGTCAATAACATGTTTCAAGAAACGTATTTCTAATACTAACTTTTCTTTATGCGATTACTTATTTAAATCCTATCTACATATGCCATACAAATTACATCTTTGAGGATAAGTGCAATATAATTTCTCATGTAGCAACATGTCAGAGGAAAATGGCTCTTTTATAAATTGAATTAATGTTACATATTAATATTACATATCCCTCTCCTTTAGGCCAGGTGGTTAGGGCACTCGACTCGTAACTTGAGGGTCACTGGTTCGAATCCCCGTCGCATCAAACGTGCTCGCCCTTTCAGCCGTGGGGGCGTTATAATGTTATGGTAAATTCCCAATATTCGTTGGTAAAAGAGTAGCTCAAGAGTTGGCGGTTGGTTGGTGATGAGTACTTGCCTTCCCTCTGGTCTTACACCAGAATTAAGAACAGCTAGCGCAGATAGCCCTCGTGTAGCTTTCCGCGAAAAATCAAAAACAAACAATCCTCTCGTTTATTTTAATATTTAAAAGTGTTTAAGCAGTTTTTCCTGTTCTATAATGTTGATTGCGTTGCAGGTTTTACTAAATTATTTTAAAATATCAGTGATTAATAAGCAGCAAAAGGATTACACGATTGGGAGAACACAACACATTTAACCCATTGTTGTGTTTACTTCGCGTATTGTAAGGGTCAATATATTTTCATCAGCAGATGAACTGTTTGGTAATAGACTTTCTGGCTGCACCACTTCTCTGCCAGTTCTTATTTGAATGAAAGGCACTTAGTGTAGCTTTAGTCAATCCATCGTGTGTCTGAGCGACGTTTATAACATTTTCTTTGAGTGACAACATGGAAAAGACACGTTAATAGAATCATAACTGTACCTTAGAGCTCAACCCTCACTGGACACAGAACTTGAACGTAAAGTGTATTTGGCGCGCAAATTTGGATTTGTTTGTATATCTGTTTCAGTAAAAAAAAAAACTAGGTTTGCTGCTGTAAGACAAGATTTTAGGAATTTTCAACAGACAAATTAGGAAACTTTTTGTAAGCCTAACTTTCCGAAACATTTTAGAAGATTTTGACTTTAATTTTCAGTAATGTTAGACGATTTTGTAGTTTTAAATTACTTTCACTTAATACTTAGTTTGTAATATTTAATGTCTAAGTTTTGGTTTGATTGTAGTAGATTTTGCTTAGTATAAAGTTTTATTTTATTTTTTATTTGTATTATCGTCACTAGGGTTGTGAGTACGATTTAGCATTGTGTGAAATTGACGTTCAACTTCCATTTTAATTAACTGCTCTCAAGCTTTCATTAGTATATTAAGGATTTTATAGCGAAAGATTAATTTACGGGATGGACACATCAAACTGACAAGAGCTTTTAAATAAAAGTTACATATCACTTTTACTTTCCAATATTAACCAATAAACATTTAGTTTCTTTCTTTGTGACTGTGTTATGTTATGATGGTGAAACTGTGTAAGTTAACATGTGTACTTGTACGTTTTTCAGTGTCGGGTTTTTCTATTTGATGATCCTACTTTTATATCAGAAAGAGCGTTCGTTATATTTTGTAGTTAGGTATTCTCTCAATGTCTTGCTGATGGGCCTAGCTGACCACTCTGCTGGAAAATCGAATTACCAAGATTGCCTAACTCATGTTATACATTTATTTATATTGGTTTTACTTATAGTTTTTATTTTTTCGTTTTATCTAATTATGCTGAATTTGATTTGAAATAAATTATATCTAATTCGCTACCAGAATAATACTTAAAACACCTAGAACCTTTCAAGGTGCTGACACTGTTACTCAGATGGAGGAATTAGTGTTAGAACTATGAGATAAATGTCAGAAATAGTTTAAACCAAGCAGAGTAATTGTTCGTGAGAGTTTGTAGTATCCAAAGGTGCTAATCTTTTAACTGGAGTGAATCTTTGTTACACAATGTCATGTATTAAATATTATATATACGTATATATATTAATCATCTGTCATTGTACGATGACCCACGTGTCTTCACCACAGCAACCAAATGACACCAGTTTAATGGAGTTAAATAGTTTACCTCTCTTTTCAGTCAACACACTGATGTCATTGAAATTATAAAGCTTGCTCGAGATAAATATGAAAATCTTATAATGCAAAATGAGCCCTTTTCATAACAACTAACTTCCTCCTATACAACTAATGTTATCAAGCTGAGTAAGCCACAGTAATATATTTTCACAGTTCTATTTTACTTCTAGAAACTACGTCTAACAATCTCTGCAGTATAGAAATACAAGATTGTTCAACCAAATAACTTGGAAAATATGATCGGCACATTACTTCAGTTGTTTATTTTTATCACAAAACTGCCCTAACTGTAAAAGTTGAATGCCTAGCACAAAATATCCTGTCATTGTTTCAGTATAAAAACCCACTCAGAAAATAAAGAGTGCATCTCTCTTTTGATTTATATCAGATAGTTAATCACATCAAAACCAAGTTGAACATTATCTCCAGCATCACAGTTGATCATTCAAGCAACTAAAAGGATTCTCTGTTGGTTCTACTTCGTCTGTCTATTCATGGACTGCCAGATAAGCTTTTCTTTCTCATCATCAGAGTCGTCAATCGTACAATACAATATATTTACAGTCACCACCCTCAGTAATCTCAGGCTCCCGGTCCGCTCAGCTCGCAGTATATGACGCATAACACAATTTGAGCTTTACAGTGGTGAAGCTACCACATACAGTTGTATGTTCAAGCACACATATCATATTCATAATTTTAAGCTATATAATATACATTTCATATGTAAATATAAAAGTAATGTTTTCCCATTCGTTCATTAAAATTTTTCCTAATATATCACTGATTATAAAGACTTGCTCCCCATTACTCCACCAGAGTTTCCCATGCATGCCCCATATCCCTCCACCAGAGTTTCCCATGTATGCTCCCTATCCCTCCACCAGAGTTTCCCATGTATGCATCCACATACCTTTAATGCTGGCTACGCTAGAGTTTTACAATGTGTTCACTTTATGTTTGTACTCCACATGAATATTGAAACTTAGCTCACTACGTTATTCATGTATAAGATATCCAGCTACAACGCAGTTGCTTATGTACTGGAATTTGTCATTGCTATATCAAGTCTCCTGGGTCGAATTTTCTTTTCAAAACTGAATTTGCCATAATTTTTTTTTTGGTGTATTACTAACTTACTCACCCTTTAACCTACAGATTAGTACATGTCAGTTAATGAAACATCAGGCCTACCGTCTATTTCTCTAGACACTAGCATCTTTGCACTAAGTAATGCACACATACGTACATCAAAACTATAGGAAGCTTTTCTTCAGAATCACTCAAGCATCATGAGAGTTGATGAAAATCCAGTTAATTGTTGTTCACTTGGCAACGTAATTAACAAGAACACACACTGCCGTTACCTTTAGTTGTGTTGTGTAGGCGATCAGCTATATTTAGAACTATTATTTTGATAGAGAATCTAAAATTACCTGCTCAATTTTACCACTTAATTTTACCATACCATAACTAGTTTCCCTCTAGATAGTTCAGGTACTGCGTTTTACCACCGCCTTTCAATATTTCGACCTGAATTCAGCAAGAGCAACTGCTTTCATACTTTTACTGTGGTGCATCACACCTACCTCGTGCCATCCATTCCTTGTATTATATAAAATCCAAGTTTTATCTTGCCTTAAGAGTCCCTGGAACCACTACCTATAGATTGACTACCATACCTCCTTCACTCATAGCAGTGGAATAACACACAATATTTTACTTGTATCCACCCACACATGTGACAGATGTAACGCGCACCTGGGCTACATTTGAGAAATAGCTATGCTTCACAGAAAATAAAGACTCAGCTATATTTCACTCCTTTAACAAATTATATTATCTCAGAAACCATAATTATATTTAGGAGTGTGTAGCTGATTGTTTAAAGTACTTATTTCATAAAAATGTGTATATTTAGATATAAACATGCATCAAAGGCTTTACTAATATTGGGCACATAAAGTGCAAGTCTAGATGTAACGTAACGCTATAATAAAGCGTTATATCGTTAAACAGTTACATCTAGCTTCTAGGTCTAATAGCAATAGATTTAGTAAACATGAGAAATGTTACAGAAAACCTCACAAACAAAGCGGTTTACTTTAAATCATCAGCACATGTGAAATACTGCTGAGCAAATAAAGGTGATTAAATAGAACTCATCTGCATTCAGCTTAACAGTTTTTATACCAGTTGTTTACCTTCAAATGATTCCGAAAACTGATGATCCGCATACATTTTGCAGTCTCACGCTGTGCACCCAGCCTGTCACAAAGTATTTATATCTATCTAAACTTTGTATGCATTCAATTTGAGGCACTAAAATAAAAAACTAGATAACTAAAAATATTTGGGTATTCCATGTTAGAAATCCTCCATAATTGTGTGTCTGTTTATCAACATGACTAATAAAGCTGCAACTAAACGTGTAGTCATTGCCTGGAAAATAAATTACTGGTCTGTCATGCTATTCCAAGCTGCTGACATTTTACCTTGTATCGATGTTTAGACGGTCCATCTAAATTATTTGTCAATGCAGAGACAAAACACAGACAGCCTAGTTGCTTTCCCCATAAAATGCCAACCAAAGCATTAAATGCAAATTTTTCACTACACAATGTAACTTTACAGTAAGGAAATTCGTCATGTTTGTGTCCAAAATGGCAGATGGCCTTCTGTCACGTGACTGCATAACCTATATTGATACACAAATTAATAATCAAGTAAGTAGATATAAATAATATTAAAATTAATCATGTGTTAATTACAGAACAAATAGTGGTTCATTGTGTTAAAATGACTTAACAGTAACAATTTACAGCATGAGTTATATTTTCATATTTGTAAGTCACTGATCCGGTTTGACAATAAAATGGTAAAAACAGTAGGACTGATAAGATCGTTAAATTACAGTAGTTCACACATCTAAAGATGATGTACCAGTGCTATATTTCATCCCACATTTATACCTGTAGGCTGGAATGGAGTATTATATTTGATGGGCCTGTTTGATATCAAAAAATATTCCCTATTAAACCCCGTAGCTTGAAGCTTTTGTGGTGCTGATATTAATATCCATGATATTTTCATTGTCTGAAAGAAAATAATTTTAATAAAATATGAATATGCGTGTAGGTATGTCATTCATAACGATTATTTAACAGCCTCTTGAGTGTTTGGGTTGCAGTTCAACTAAAGAGCCAGGCCAGGTCTTGACTGCACATTGCACGCGTTTAACAAGACTAGAAAAGTGTTTCTTCCATATCATCATTATCAAGTGCAATGTTGTGTTGTCTAGGCGATCATGTTCTCCATCATTACCGGTTCCAGGTAGTTGTGGTTACATCATTCATCCTTTCTTTGTATAGCCAAACTTTTAAAGTGTCCAGGATCTTCTCTCATTGTGCATCTCTGTTTCTTTTCGCTACAAATTTTTATTATGTTACCAAATGTTTTATCCACTTTCTCCTCATCACACGACCAAATAATACTGCTTGTCTTTTCCCCACTTTAATAACAATGTTCTTTTTGTTTTTGCTTGTTGCAGAACTTCTTCATTTGTTCTCTGGTCTTTCTAGAAAACCCTGAGAATTCTATATAGAAACCATATTTCGATTGTATTAAGTCATTTTTCCATTTGTTTGTTTATTGTCCATTATTTGCAACTGTGCATCAAGACTGGCTTCATGTTGCAACTAAGAATTATTTAGCTCACTTTGATAGATATACCTTTGTTAGTCAATATATTTTTCATCTTTGTACGTTTTGTTGGGCAGTTCTACAAGAATATCACCAAATGGAGACACACTTCAAAAAAAGACGTACTAAGGAGATTAATGATGAGAATAAAAATGGTGTGGACACAAACTCCAGTACAATAGACTGTGGTTCTATGTGTGCAACTACACACATTGTGCTTTCTGTTTGTTCGTCATGATAAAGAGTTTGTTCTTTTTTCATATTTGTCCAATCTCATTATTTGACAGTTAAATTATCACATGTAACACACTTCTCTTACTTCTTCACCAAATCTGCTGTTACCTAGTCGATACTTTTACTTGAAAATAGCACATTGTGAACTTAATAACTAAAGAACCCAATTTCTTGACTTTCATAAAAATTTGAAAGGTTTATCTTGATTAAAAACATTTGTCCCGACTTATTCAAGGTCACATTTCTTGTCATTTCTTTAAACAAATTATTGTGATATTAAATAATATTGTTGTAGATGGTCCAGAGTTTTGAAGCGTGGAAATAATGATTGTCATATCTTCCTTAAAGAGTTTGACCTTTAAAATTAATGTACCTTGAACTATGTAATACGTGTTATTGCCTTGCAAATATGTGTTTGTATTATGTATAGACTTACTTTTAATATATAGATGTATTGATAAGTATAGAAACGATTATGAACGAACAACACAAGATTTAAGCCTTAATCTTAGTCTAATGTTATTCATTATTGAACATGTACAGAATAAATCAAAACTTAGACAGAGAAAGCTCTATTCGAGATTAGCAAAGAGTATGTAGTTCTGTAAACTGTAGTTGCTTTGCTTATTCCTGTAGTCCCCCATGGAAGCAGTAGTATGCTTACAGACTAAATCCTTACAGTTAATATTGTCCAAGGTGGACAAAGCACAGATAGCTTTTTGTGTAGCTTTGTGTCAAAAACTATGTCTATCTAAGATTGATAAGAAAACGTATGGTTATCTCATCCGGTTCTTATTGTTTTCACTCTGGTTTATTTTTGTGAATAAGACTGTAAGTATTCGAAAAATAACAGGGAGACACAATTTATGAATAGCTTATATTATAGTTAAATGTAATAATTGTTTTGTTAGAATGTTGGATGATATTTAATATTTTCCATCGTTAGTTGTATGTGTGTGTGCTCGGTTACTTAATATTAGCCCCCAGTAGTATAGTGGTATGTATGCTGACTTACTACGCTATAAACCGGGTTTCGATACATGTGGTTGGCAGTGCACAAAAAGCCCATTCTGTAGCTTTGTGCTTAACTTAAAACAATACTTAATATTAAGTAGCCCAAGAATTGAGTGGTGATGACTAGTTGCCTTCCCTCTAGTCTTACACTGCTAAATTAGGGACGCTAGCACAGATAGCCTTCGTTTGTCTTTACGCGAAATTCAAAAACAAACAAACTATTGGAATTTGTAATTCGAAAAACAAATATTAAGTATAATAATGATTTACCATCATATGTATTGAAATTCAAAAGCAAACTAACTATTGTAATTTGTTATTCGAAAAACAAATATTAAGTATAATAATGATCTACCATCATGTGTATTGAAATTCAAAAACAAACTAACTATTGTAATTTGTTATTCGAAAAACAAATATTAAGCATGGTAATGATCTTCCATCATGTGTATTGAAATTCAAAAACAAACTAACTATTGTAATTTATTATTCCAAAAACAAATATTAAGTATAATAATGATCTACCATCATGTGTATTGAAATTAAAAAACAAACTAACTATTGTAATTTATTATTCCAAAAACAAATATTGAGTATAATAATGATCTTCCATCCTGTGTATTGAAATTAAAAACAAACTAACTATTATAATTTTTTACTCGAAAAACAAATATTAAGTATAATAATGATCTTCCATCCTGTGTATTGAAATTCAAAAACAAACTAACTATTGTAATTTATTATTCCAAAAACAAATATTAAGTATAATAATGATCTACCATCATGTGTATTGAAATTAAAAAACAAACTAACTATTGTAATTTATTATTCCAAAAACAAATATTGAGTATAATAATGATCTTCCATCCTGTGTATTGAAATTCAAAAACAAACTAACTATTGAAATTTGTTATTCCAAAAACAAATATTAAGTATAATAATGATCTACCATCATGTGTATTGAAATTAAAAAACAAACTAACTATTGTAATTTATTATTCCAAAAATAAATATTGAGTATAATAATGATCTTCCATCCTGTGTATTGAAATTCAAAAACAAACTAACTATTATAATTTTTTACTCGAAAAACAAATATTAAGTATAATAATGATCTTCCATCCTGTGTATTGAAATTCAAAAACAAACTAACTATTGTAATTTGTTATTCCAAAAACAAATATTAAGTATAATAATGATCTACCATCCTGTGTATTGAAATTCAAAAACAAACTAACTATTGTAATTTATTATTCCAAAAACAACAATAAAGTATAATAATGATTTTCCATCCTGTGTATTGAAATTCAAAAACAAACTAACTATTGTAATTTGTTATTCCAAAAACAAATATTAAGTATAATAATGATCTACCATCCTGTGTATTGAAATTAAAAAACAAACTATTGTAATTTGTTATTCCAAAAACAAATATTAAGTATAATAATGATCTACCATCATATGTATTGAAATTGAAAAACAAACTAACTATTGAAATTTGTTATTCCAAAAACAAATCTTAAGTATAACAACGATCTACCATCATTTGAATTTTAATGGATAAAATTATCGCTGAAAATATCATTTGCCTTTTCCATAGTTCATGGTAGATACTATTCATTGAGGTAAGTATCTTTCTTTTTTTTCTGCCAGTCATACAACCTACACTTTAAACTCATCCGTCCATAATACTCTTTTCCAATCATCAACAGTTCATTTTGTAATTTTTATCAAATGTGTCAATATCTTGACAGTATTTAGAGATCGAAGTCAATGTTTTTAAACTGTCAGACAACCAAATATTCCATTCTTGTTCAGTCTTCTTGATGCTGCAGATTTGGACTCTTTGGTCATATGGTACACGGTTGGTTATCTCAGTGGCAGTCTTCCTTCTTTCTCGAAAACTGCATAATTTAAGATACTTAACTTCAGTGTCATTAGTTTAGGTGTTCTATTTTATGGTCTAGGATGTACTTGACAATATTTGAGGAACATTTTAAGTCTGCAGCAATTTGTGGAAGAGTCCAACTAGAATCACATAAAGGTTTTTATGCTCTACGGTGTTTGGGTCGTTCCATGTCAAGAAAATTTTATATATAGTGGTTTGAATTTCGTGCAAAGCTACACCAGGGTTATCTGCGCTAGCCATCCCAAATTTAGCAGTGTAAGACTAGAGGGAGAGCAACTACTCATCGCCACCTACCGCCAATTCTTTTGCTACTCTTTTACCCACGAACAGTGGGATTTACCGTCACATTATAATGACCCCACGGCTGAAAGGACGAGCACGTTTGGTGTGACAGGGATTCGAACCCGCGACCCTCGAATTACGAGTCGAGCGCCTTAACCACCTGGCCATGCCGAGCCATGTAGAGTGTTAAACATTATTTTTTATCAATGTTCATTCATGGATTGCAATTAAATTAATGTATTTTAGCATATACCGGTACCATATAGCTTCTTTCTGTATAGTTATTTATGTACTGTGGCAGGTATTTCAAACCCTAAAATTTGATGAGTAAGTTCATTCAAGCAGAACCTTTACGACAAGCCCTTGATACAAGTATAACATAATTCTAAAGAATGATAAGTATTCTCATCCTGGTTCATTCATTTGTGAACTAGGATTAGTAAACATGACCATGTTGAAATTTACATTCTGTAACGGCATGGAATAATTAGCCCCATAAAATGGAAGGAATAACAAAATATTCTCTTGTTCTAACACTTTTGCAGAGTATTGTGTATATATATATACCCATATTGAACGTTGAAAAGTAAATTTGACATTCTGTACTACAACCTTGAAGAAAGATGTTTCTTTACAAACTAGTCTAGGATAAGTCACGAAATATTGAAATTTGTATATTTTTAATTTTTTTATTTCGTATCTGAAAAATAAAGCTGATACCAGAAAGAAGTGTTTTCAAATGTGATAATGGAAAACTTAACTTACTTTTAGGCCTACAGTCAATACGAGTTTAGGCAGAAGAAAGAAGAAATGATGACATTTTAAATGATAAGCTGTTAATTAACACTAAAACAAACCAAAATCGTTTTATATTTGCCTCGTTATTCTAACAATCGTCCACCCCTCTCAAAAGCAGTAGGCTGATGGTTTAACCGAGTACGTAACTTATGTATAATAAAACGAATAACGACCACACACTGAGAAATGGTGGTGAATTATGAAATCTCAAGGATTTTAATAACATTTATCCAGCTTTATAAAAGACCTAGCAACATCTGTATGATCAGTACATTTGTTTCTGCATTGTTACAGCTTACAGTAATATGAACCTTAAGTCATTTGTATTCTGTGGATAACTTCACTCAATTTTACTGAGATTTATTTATTTTTTTAAACATAAAATGTTTTTGGTACGAGTCAAACATGTGGTAATTACTTAAAATCACTTAAGGCACAAACGTGATCAGCCATTTTTATTAACTGACTTTTAAAAAAAACATTTTGTACAAGCAATTTAGACATATTTGAGGAAATGAAATCACGCTGATTCAAAATCACTCGTTTCAGTGCTCCTGGTGGTTTGTCTTTCTAGCAAAATAAAGAATTTTTATTGAAAATACTGGCGTGATATACATATTAGATTAAAATTTAATTTTTCAGTATATCGCAAATAATAAAATAAAATATTATTCAGTTCATTATTTCCAATAGTAATTATAATATAAAATTTATGTTTTGTTTGTTCTTTAAATCTTTTTTATGTATGTGTATGTGTAAGTATGGGTATTTGTGTAAGACAAGTATAGCATAATTTATAGTGAGGAGTTTGTTTGGTTTTTTAATTTCGCGCAAAGCTACAAGAGGGTTATGTGCGCTAGCCGTCCCTAATTTAGCAGTGTAGCTTTGCGCGAAATTCAAAAACAAACGAACAAGCTAAGAGTATTCATTAAGGAAGTACAAATTTTATAAAGAGCAATCCTTAATTTTGTTATTAAATCTCCTGTTACTTCCTTTGATGCTAATTCCATATTTTTACTTATAAAAGTTCATAATAGACAGGTGTAAGTTTGCCTTTTTAGGAGCTTTCTTAACCCCCTACTCTAACAAAAACCCTGAAACAATATAGCCCGTATACGTTGTCAAACAGTTTCCAGTTACCACACAAATGATTGTTGTAATCGAGCCATCAATCTCTAGATAATGTATTCTCTCCTTCACATACATAAAGAACTACTTTTAGTAAGTTCTCCAAGGGAGTCCGAATCTGAACAAAATAAAAAAAAAACTCGTTGTGACACCCACCCCAGTTATCTGAAAATTTGTGCTACATTTGTTCCTGCTCGCTTATGAGTTGGGATATGAATAAAGTATCAAGTATAGTGCCTCCAGGTCTCAGAGGAAGCCCAGGAACACAAATATCAATTCCAGGTTTAGATTTATGCCTGGATAGCCTTCTGAGTGCGTTTATTCCTGATTCTAAAGATATTATGCCCACTGGTCACCATAAGTGGATCTGCTAAATTTGCCACTGCTAGCTACAAAACTATGATAGGAGTTCACGAACAAACAAATTAACAAACTTATAGTGTAAAAAAGAAGTAGGATAACATGAGTTAGCACTTTAAGTTTTTGAACGAAGGTAGATTAAGAAATTTTTTCTGCTCGAAACTGTAGTTTTCAGCTATTTTAATATTAGCTTTGTTGTTAACATAAGTCAATGTTTCATTATAACTTAAGGTTCTCAAACCAATTTTAGTGCATAATTGTCTCTCAAAGGTTACACCCAGGTATTTATTCCAAAAAGATTATACTACTTGTACAGAATGATGAAGGTTTGCCCTCATTCAACGTGTATGTACAGAAGTCACCCTGGAAATGTAGCACTGACGAGATATATGGGAATTTTTGTGTCACAGTACCATCTATTCACTCTGCTACGAGATAGTTACATCTTGTTTTCAATTTCAGCTTTTCTAGAGCATCCACTATACACCAAAATTTTTGCAGCATATGTTAATATGTAACATTTGATTGTACTGTCAAAGAAAGTTAGATCTACAGAGTAGATGCTAAAGAGAACTTGCGAAAGTGCTGATCTTTGAAGCAAATCAGAATTTTTAGTAATTCATTCCTTCCATATTATATTTCATGCTATGGAACCTGATCACCTGTAAATTGGACAGGCTCTATTCTGTACATTCATTGCCTCTTCTCTCTGAAATAAGCCATGTCTTATCCACATAAACTCAGACTTAGCTTAACTGTGTTCTTCCCATGTTTTACTAATATCACTGTTACACCAATATGGAATGTTTCTTGTACATCAACTGTTTCCTTGATTTTGCTCTATGGTAGAGAAGTACTTGAGAATACGAATGCTGCCAGATGGCATGACATTTTGTATGGATTTCGTAATTGCTTTATACCACTGTTTTCCAGTATTTACATGCACCCAATATTTGAGGGATCGTTGTCCTCAATACCAGGTAGAGAGGACAATTAAGGTGAGATTACGAAAGACGAAGTCCATTTAAGAGTCCGTCAACTTGACACTCAACGATTCTTGTTGGTTCACCTTTGTTTGGTGGTGTAAGATTAGTAGCTATACTGTGGAGAGCACAATGTATACTTTTGTTACTAATATTTTCACCTATATCTTAGGTATCTGGCATTGCAGTTTCCTGCTGCTAGGTATAGAAAAGTGCTGTCAGGTAAGAACATTCCTTCACTCTTCAACATGATGTGTTACCTTGCATGTGCACATTAGTGGCACATGTGTGTAGATACTTTAAGTTTAATAACTAGATGATATGTAGCTTATGATGGTGATTATGCTACTGAAAACTGTCATGACGTTCATAGCGAATGTTGCTGTCGTACCGACCTCTGATGGTTATTCCAGCCTCTGAATCAGTATGTGATATGAAGTTAAGGCGAGTGAGAGTGAATTCCTCTAGATCTGAGTGTTTAGCTTCTTGAAACAGTACGTTGTCATAAAATTCAGAGAACTTCTCGAGACAGTACTTGCTTCCCCTAATTATCCTGGTTTTGTCGTAACCTATCATGATATGAGACTTACGGAGTTTGTTGAACTTTTTACACATGTGTTGTTTACCAAACTTATGCTAGATCTTCCTTTTTCTGCTGGTCAGTTAAGATCCCTCGCTGAATACATGAACTCTGTTACTCCCGTGGGCATCCACCTGGCTACAGTTTTGTGATTTGTTATTATTACTGTCTGTAATACGATAACCACTTGCTGTTCAGAACTCTTGTTCCTAGTTCTGTCCATCCAGACGAATGATGGTAAACCACTAATACCCTATTAAAATGGAGCTTTCGTTCTTGAGATGGATAAACATTGGCTAATAGAACATAAATATACCTTTCCACCACCGAGAAGCCTTTTTGGCACAGAACCTTATAATAAGCCCTCCATTCAACCAGTAACTAAGCCTCTTCGTGTTGCTTAAACCTTCTTGTAAGAAAAACCTAGTTAAGTATCCTAACTTATCAATTATTTCACTGACTACCCAGAATGTGCGACACTACCTGTTACATCTTCCAGAGATTCATTAGCACTTATACTGCACACAACTGGGCTCCAAATGATTTAATCCTGGAACTTATCTCACCAACATATGAGCCCCTGGTACGAGATTGATTAACATAATACATGAATCATATTAAAACTACTGTAGAAAAAAAAAGATTGTTTGTGTGTACCTGCTTAACGAATCCCCGAATATGTAATCGTTGGAGTTAGGGAGTCTAATGACTTGTGTCCAAATAAGCTGTAAACTTGTTCTTACACTAATAACTTGTGTCCAAATAAGCTGTAAACTTGTTTTTACACTAATAGCTTGTGTCCAAATAAGCTGTAAACTTGTTCTTACACTAATAACTTGTGTCCAAATAAGCTGTAAACTTGTTCTTACACTAATAGCTTGTGTTCAAATAAGCTGTAAACTTGTTCTTACACTAATAACTTGTGTCCAAATAAGCTGTAAACTTGTTCTTACACTAATACCTTGTGTCCAAATAAGCTGTAAACTTGTTCTTACACTAATAACTACTCTATTTATCCTCCACGAAATAGTTTGGGCTCCGACAAGTTTTCTGACACTTTTTAAACATTTTTTTTTATTCTTTTGGTCAGGAAATCCAAAAGATACTATTCTAAGAGGTGTAATTATATGCCACAGAGCCCTTGGTGAACCAACTGATAAACAGGTAGAAGAATCGGTGTTCCTTTCCAAAGTTAATTGAAAACGTATTCTCTCATTGGAGACCATTTTAATTTTCTTCTATTATAGACCAAACTATTTTCTTTAACCACACACATGCATAAAGCTAATCAAGATTTAGTTCTCCTGACGACTAACGTCTTTATCGGTTAAGGAATATAGTTTATAACTATTTCAGCTTTCATAAGCTCAACTACATAGGTGGTGGTAAATATTATTTAATAGCGCATTGTGTTCATAATAACTTGAAAATCTCGTAATCTGATGGTCGCGGGTTCGCGCCCGAGTCGCGCCAAACATGCTCGCCCTCCCAACCGTGAGGGCGTTATAATGTGATGGTCAATCCCACCATTCGTTAATAAAAGAGTAGCCCAAGAGTTGGCGATGGGTGGTGATGATTAGCTGCCTTCCCTCTAGTCTTACACTGCTAAATTAGGAACGGCTAGCACAGATAGCCCTCGAGTAGCTTTGTGCGAAATTCCAAAACAAACCAAAACAAAACTTGGAAAACATTTGATTTGGTGTATATTTGGTTTATTCTCACATGATTATAATCGTTCACTACAAATTTAGTTAGAACTTTATCTGTCGTTTTGACTAGAATTATTGGTACTTGTTCAATTAAACATTAATATGTTCCAACGAGAGTTTTAAATCAGTACCATGAAACATCCACATTAATTGTTTTTCAAACTATTATGAATATAAAGCTCGGTTGGATAACGTTTTCCAGCACCGACCTAGCTGAACTGATGATAACTGAAACAGCTGGAAACTGCAGTCTTTAACTGATATGGCTCTGCTTGGCAAGATGGATAAAACACTCGACTTGTAATCCTAGAGTCGCGGGTTCGAATCCCGTTACACCAAACATGCTCGCCCTTTCAGCCGTGGGGGAGTTATAATGTAACGGTCAATCCTACTATTCGTAGGTAAAAGAGTAGCCCAAGAGTTGGCGGTGGGTGGTGATGACTAGCTGCTTTCCCTCTAGTGTTACACTGCTAAATTAGGGATGGCTAGCGCAGATAACCCTCGTGTAGCTTTGCGCGAAATTCAAAACAAACCAACCTTAACTGCTCAAGAAATTATTCAACACGAACAAACGTGTTTCATGTTTGTGAATTGTCTCGTTAAGCCGTATGGTGGTGAATGAAACCGATCATTGGTCCAACTTAATGTTTCAGAAAATAAATATTTAAATGCACCGATCACGTGCTAATTTAGTTAACTTCTGGCTTTTTTTTTTTGTTTAATTTATGCTACAGATATTTGTGAAACAGCAAAGAATTTTCAATAAATGAATGAACCATAGAAGAATAAAGTCTGTAAATTAAAGTAAATTTACTTTTGAAACCTTGGAAATTAAAAAAACGTCAAATCACAGTTTCTACGAAAGTAATAAATGAATCCAAGTATTGTACGAGTTCTTTTCAGATGCGCAATCCAAAAATGATGGTTTGACTGTCAAGTGAATATTAAATTACGTTCAAAAACAAAATAAATAAGTGAAAAAAAAATGTCATCAATTGAAGGAAAGGAAATAAATATCAAGTGAAGACAGAGAACATTAGAAAATCTCATTAAAATTTAAAATGTGAGCATATTGGAAGATGTCAGAATGGTGTGCGTGGTCGTTTTAAGTATAACAGTGGTTATCACATACAAACGTCACGTGACGTTAAAGTCGCACTTTGCGTGACTAAACGCTACAAACTTTAAAGTAACTTTTCAAACTTTATGGTTTTGGATGGATTCCTTGAATAGACTGCACATCTGCTGACACTCTACTGTCGCACATAGATTGATTGCCTGTAATATAGATAATTACAGCTTAATATATATTATATGTAAAATGCAGATAGATACGTCTTTATAAGTTACTTGTAGTACCGTTTAGCTTGCCGAGACTGTGAATCTACAGCACCGTGAATCACTTTATGATTCCACAAAAATATATTGTATGCATTTTAGAACAGTGGGTGTGCTATTTGAGCAACTGTATTGTCCAACTGTCCTAACACAAAATAGTAACTTAATAATTAACTGTATTCCTGCTAGTCTAAAATTAGGAAAAGATATGAGCAGACAGTCCTTGTGTTGCTTTACGTAAAATTCTAAAATAAACAAACCTTCGTCATGTGTATGATGCTTTTCGTTGTCTTTCACTCACCACAATGAGCCTATATTTATAGAGAATTTGGAATTTGTTTTTGCATTGATCATATGATTTTTACTTCTGAATTAGTCAGCAGCCAAAATGTTTAAAATACAATAAAAAATAATTCCAATCCATAATTACGGTCACCATTTGTCACTGAGTTACAGTGGTTACTTGGAATTTCATCCCTAATCATTAACCCTAGATAAGGGTATGTGTTTCTGTGTGTGTGTGTTTTCTATAGCAATGCCACATTGGGCTACCTGCTGAGTCCACCGACTGCAATCGAACCGCTGATTTTAGCATTGTAAAACCCTAGTCTTACCGCTGTACCAGCGGGTGACGTATTATTGATTGGCACGTCTTTTTTGTTACTATTATTCATGGTACTGACAATATACATCAGAAATATTGTTCCACGAAATATATGTTATGTACTTGGAGGTTGGGTTAAATGACTTTATTCAATGTTCATTAACTATGATATTAACCACATACTTTTCACTAATTATATGCAGCAACCATTGTAGAAATGCAGAGTGGTCTAAAATTATCTTTACAATTTTAAATTTAAGGGTAGAATATTTTTATGGTATCTCAAATTCCAATCCGACTCGCAACCTACAAAATCCAGAACTCTATCATACAGTCAACCCGTGCCTTATACATCCTAAGAATCTCTTTAAAGGACGCTACCAGAAAATAAGAGTTATATTAGCTTTATTAATTTAATATGGGAAGGATGAAGTATTGGCATATTAAATTAATAAAGCTAAATTAGAGGGAAGGAAGATAGTCTTACACTGCTAAATTAGGGACGGCTAGCTCAGGTAAACCTCGTGTAGCTTCGCGCGAAATTTGTGAGTACTAGTAATATCAAGCGGGGAGCGCGCGTGTGCCTGATTCATTTTTATCACTCATCAGAACCTCTACAAGCCTACCCTCAAATTGATATTATTTTATGCAGGATTAGAGTAAATTAACCTATGAGTGTGTGTGTTTTCTCATAGCAAAGCCACATCTGGCTATCTGCTGAGTCCACCGACGAACATCGAATCCCTGAATTTAGCGTTGTAAATCCGTAGGCTTACCACTGCGAGCCTTTAGGCGTGGTCAAATCTGTAAACTGAGAGAGTTTGATATCCTGAGTCCAAACCTTTAGTTAGATCTCAAATTGGTCAATAGATGACGGAGCTATGAACTGAACGTTTGTACTTGGAAAAAATTCAGAGTCATTCTATGAGCCACTAAGCCATCTTCTTCATCACTTTATCGCCCCCTAGTAGCACAGTGGTATGTCTGCGGATTTACAATGCTAAAAACCGGGTTTCGATACCCGTGGTGGGCAGAGCACAGATAGCCCATCATGTAGCTTTGTGCTTAATTTAAAACAACATCATCACTTTTTTTACAAAAATTAATTTGCTAATCTAGCTTTAAGGTGTTACTTACTGTCCACTCTTTCAGTCGCTTCGGTATGTGTTTTCCTGACGGAAATATGTATTGATGTATTCAACTTGCGTTGTGTTTTACTGGATCACAAAGACTACGAAAAGGATGTGTCATAAAATCATGCAATCAAATGTCATATGTTTTAGGTTTAATTTTATTATTTTATGTGTTATACTGCTTGTTTTAGTCGAAACGACTCACCAGTACGTATGTAAAAACTGCCTTTAAAGCAGATTCAAGTACCTTAATTAATTAAATACAAAAATAATTATTTTATGTTTTTTTTCTTCAGGTATTAGCGAAAATATTAAAACATTAAAGCAGTCACATCACTTGACAAAATGAAAATTCCATATTATTTTAAGTGTTTTTATGTTACCTAGATAGTTTTTATAAGATGAACCACCAGACGTACCTGCTTCAACATTTCTAAAGCATAAGATACAACGATTGGATTTATCGATTGTCTCAGACACGCCATTGCAAAACCAGCTTATTGAAGACGAGTATATATATGTAATGTGTGCAAGGCGCATGTCAGAAATATCGCAATATTCGCCATCAGATACGGATAACTGTTCCAGGTTCTTACAGGTATTTGGACTTGCGAACGATCTCATCAAAATATTTTTAAGTGTTCCTATCGTCTCGGGAGGATCATTGTCAGTAACAGGAACTAAACGGTATTTTTTAATACTTTTTATTACCCGCTGGGGCTTCTAACTTTTCCAGAGTGTAAATAAATGTATATATAATTGTTTATTTTCCATTTATTTAAACGTTGATCCGAGCTCCAGAGAAAGTTTTGTGTTACAACGTAGTAAAGCATTGTGTTGTGTATTTCATAGCATCTCTTATCCTGAACAGGAGATTAGATGATCAATAAATAGAAAGATAAAACGTTAAGTCTAGAATTTAAACAGCTCCACGAAACCTTATACTGAAAGGCCCATTTATTCAAAACTTTTATTATTTTGAAATAATATTCATGCAACAAATTTTTAGTAAATGCTGTAAAGTTTGATCCTTTCTTACGTGATGAAATTGATTTAATGTACATGTGTTGTCATGGTAACTTGCAACTGGCTAGATGCGGGTTTTCAGTAAGAATGATGCATTTCGGTTATGCGCGTTGTAATCAATGAGGCTTTTAGATCATTAGCATGCTTTTATTAATTATTGTTTGTCCCAGAATGCATATACTGCCATATGCATACAGAGAGGAAGAGTTTTGAGCTTTTAATTAACTGTAAAAATGTGTTTCATTTTTTTATCTCAAAACATTTTTTTTCTTCGTGATGATCACTGAGCAAACGTCCTCGCCTGTAGTAACTTACTGCAGAGAAAAGTCTTCGATCGAATTACTAAACCATTGTAACTTACTGGCTGGGTCTCGTAAACAGCCTACTGAAGAGGTCCAGCCGGAAGCTGTGATAGTTTTCTCATTATAATTCCACATATTTTGGCAGTATCTTCTACAACATTAAAGCATTTCATGTCTTTACAGATTTCCCCTCATGTTTACTGTTTTACTTCAGCTTTTTATCATCAGATCTCTGCACAAAAATTCCCTTTGGTTTATCGATCCATATAACATTGTTTGTTTAATGTTATTGTTTTTTGAATTCCACGTAAACATGTTCGAGGGTTCTCTGCACTTCTTGTCATTAATTTTGAAGTAACAAACACCACAGCCCATAGCCAGTTCGTGGGCTACCCTAATATAATTGTTAGTTTTGACTGTCATTTTTATACCTACGACTCCGATATTTTTACAGTTGTAATGAGCACGAACTACTGAACCTCCAATGCACAGTCGGGCACATTAACCGCTAGAAAATGGTCGTTCCCATCTCTTTCATATTGTTTTTGAATTTTCAAGCAAAGCCACAGAAGGTTCAAGGGTTATCAACGCATAGCCGTCCCTACTTTTGAAGTAACAGATTATAGGGCAGGCAGCTAGTCAATAATAACCATTGCCATCTATTGGACTACATTTATTAGATAACACAGTGGGATTAATCGTCATTTCTATAGCACAGAAACATCCCTAAAGTGCGGAACGCACTTTTGGAATAAAGGGAACACAAGCTGTTATTCGTTCGATTCACGCTAACCAATCAGCTACGAATGGCCTTGTCGTTATTATAACTGATATATTATTCACCGAAGAGTTTAACCTGTCCACACTGGAAAATTTAAAACATATTATTGTGATATGTAAGCATATTTTGTTATTAATATGGCCTTTTATTTTAAATTTCTGGTTATTCACTTTTTATCCTCTAATGGCAGTAAATGTCGAGATTTATGTTCTAGTTGCGTTGTTTTTAGCCCTCTATAGTCGATATTTTAGTAGCATAAAGCATCTGAGTTGAAAGGATTAGCGCTTTAATATCGTTTGTTCGTAAAGATGACTTGTCAAAACGATAAAACCGACTAATACTGCAAGAGAAAAAATGTCACGAGGTAACGTTGTCGACTAGACAAAGAAAGCGAGTTTAGCAGCTAATTCGGGTACGCTATCTTGAATCAGTTATTATAGAATATCATCAACTGAAGATACACTTCAACGTCATCGTATTTTAATTCTACAGAAATTAATGATGAGAATGAAATTGTTTGTTTGGTTGGTTGGTTTTTAAACTTCGAGCAAAGTGACACGAGGGCTATCTGCACTGGTCGTCTCTAATTTAGCAGTATAAGACTAGAGAGAAGATAGCTAGTCATCACCGCCCTCCGCCAAATCTTGTCCTACTCTTTTATCAACGAATAGTGGGATTGACCGCACGTTACAATGCCCCCACGGCTGAAAGGGCGAGCATTTTTGGTGTGATAGGGATTCGAAGATTTTAACCTTTAATATTAATGTACCTTGAACTATGTAATACGTGTTATTGCCTTGCAAATATGTGTTTGTATTATGTATAGACTTACTTTTAATATATAGATGTATTGATAAGTATAGAAACGATTATGAACGAACAACACAAGATTTAAGCCTTAATCTTAGTCTAATGTTATTCATTATTGAACCTGTACAGAATAAATCAAAACTTAGACAGAGAAAGCTCTATTCGAGATTAGCAAAGAGTATGTAGTTCTGTAAACTGTAGTTGCTTTGCTTATTCCTGTAGTCCCCCATGGAAGCAGTAGTATGCTTACAGACTAAATCCTTACAGTTAATATTGTCCAAGGTGGACAAAGCACAGATAGCTTTTTGTGTAGCTTTGTCTCAAAAACTATGTCTATCTAAGATTGATAAGAAAACGTATGGTTGGTTATCTCATCCAGTTTTTATTGTTTTCAGTCTGGTTTATTCTTGTGAATAAGACTGTAAGTATTCGAAAAATAACAGGGAGACACAATTTATGAATAGCTTATATTATAGTTAAATGTAATACTTATTTTGTTAGAATGTTGGATGATATTTAATATTTTCCATTGTTTGTTGTGTGTGTGTGTGCTCGGTTACTTAATATTAGCCTCGTAGTTGTATAGTAGTATGTTTGCTGACTTACGACGCTAGAAACTGGATTTCGACACCTGTGGTTGGCAGTGCACAGAAAGCACATTATGTAGCTTTGTGCTTAACTTAAAACAGTAGTTAATATTAAGTGATAAACGTCTTCAGTTAAAAGTAATCTGAATACAAATTAATAAAACATTATTACATACAATGGATGAATCTAGGGGAAAGTCCGGTGGGGTTTCTCCCCCCTTTTAAATGCAAAAAAAAAAGGAAAATCAAAGGAAAAAGTAAAATACTGGATATAAACAAGGAGAAAAATAGATAAGCGTGTGGTACAAATATTAAAGTTAATAATTTCTGGGAAAGGTTATGTTTGTATTTCTATATGAAAAGATGTTCTGGATCATTTGTAATACATAAAATATTGAAGACAGCTATAAAGGATCTTTCCTTCCAAAGTATTATGATCGATTTAAAATCCACCACAAGTCTTTGAAGGGGACCTTTTCATCGGTATTACTATCAAATGCCCCCCGCTAGTACAGCGGTATGTCTCCGGATTTACAACGCTAAAATCAGGGGTTCGATTCTCCTCGGTGGGCTCAGCAGATAGCCCAATGTGGCTTTGCTATAAGAAAACACACACACATTATTATCAAACACCCCATTTTCTTCGCCAGAAAAAATGTGTTTGTCATTGGAGTCTATTACTGCTAACTTTCCAATAACAGTGAGACCCGCCATGGCTCAGTGGTTAGGGCGCTAGACTCCTAATATGAGGGTCATAGATTCGAATCAAGTCACACTAAAGATGCTCGCCCCTATCAGCCGAGAAGGTGTTATAATGTTACTGTCAATCCCACTATTCGTTGGTAAAAAGAGTAGCCCAAGAGTAGATGACTAGCTGGCTTCCTTCCAGTCTTACATTGCTAAATTAGGGACGGCTAGCGCAGATAGCCCTCGTGTAGCTTTGCGCGAAATTCAAAACAAACCAAAACACACCAAAGATGCTCACCCCCTTTCAACTGAGGGGGCGTTATAATGTTACGGTCAATCCCATTATTCGTTGGTAAAAGAGTAGTCCAAGAGTTTGCAGTGGGTGGTGGTGGTTAGCTGCCTTCTCTCTCGTCTACCACTGCTAAAGTAGGGACGGGTAGCGCAGATATCTGTAGTTTAGCTCTGCGCGAAATTCAAAAAACAAACAAAACCAGTAAGAGTGACTGCCAAAAACAGAAAAAGTTAGGGATTGTGGCTAGTAGCATTTCATGCCTCATTTAGTTTTTTAGAAAGGTTAAGCCCATTCATGTTTGCTAGGATATATACTCATTTGGATCCCCTTTTCGAAATTCCTGGATCCATTCCTGATATGATTGATTTATATACATCAATGATTATGTTTCGTTATAGATATAGTGATATGTGTAACAATACATGTTTATTATTTTCACAACACTTGTATTTTTATTTTTACAGAGAATGACCGTAACTTGCCAATTTCCATTTCTGATTGGTTGTTTAATAATAGCGACAGTGGGCCTTCCAGTGGAGAAAAAACCTACAACACTACTTGACCTGGAAGACGTGCCATCTATCCCTTCGTTTGAGACAACAGTAAGATACGTCGCTGATAAATTCCAAAAGAATCAAGGAATATTTGATGGAACAACTCCCAGTCTGGATGAGACATCATCGAAAGATAATTCAACACACTCCAAGCAACCAACTGATACCCATATCGATGAGTTAATCACAGAGGTTTTTTCTAGGATGAATAACAGCGCAATAGCTACCACTGAATCTGAAAAAGAACCAGATGACGTGACTAAAACAGTCGCTTTGGAAGAAATGGATAACGGCGTTGCTGATACCACGGAAGCGATAGTGGAAAGTACCAGCAGCAAAGAAGTTCTCTGCACCGAATCCCATAAAATAACAAATGAGAGTAGCGTAAAAGGCATGAGCTCTGGTTCTCCTCTAGTTACAACAAGATCTATAGACCTTCAGATTGTATCAGCCCAAGATTTTGTACTGAAGAAACTTTCAACCGAGGCATCGAAAGTGGAAGAATTCTATGTATTGAAAAAAACCAAAAACACAAATATATCACATGACATTGCTTTTGAGGTTGCCTTAAACGTTACAGAAGTCGATGATCAGCTTTTGAAAGACACACAACTAAACGTAGAAAAGTATGCCCAAAACGTAGTTACATTCAATAGAACGAATTCTACTGTTCAGCTTCCTGAAACAGATGAAATCACACAAAATACTGCAGACGTCACGAGCATAAAAACTATAGACAGTAAAGAAAACACATCTTGGAAAAACATCTCGAGCGTTAACCAATCCGTAGATACCATTGGTTGGAAGAATATTTCCGAAACTGAAGACGGTCCCTTAAACATATCTACTTTAAACTCTAAAGGTGGTTTAATCAGCATAAATACTAATGTAGATTCTTCACAAACTAAAGACAACTTGATCAATACAACTGGAATTAACGACGTCTTGAAATCTGAATACAACCTAAAAAACACAGTTATTGAAATGGATGTATTAGACCCTGATGGCAATCCTTTTGAAATGCTTAATGCTACTGAGAGGCATATTTGGGGGCTGGAAAAAGACTCATTCATTTGGGTTTCACGAAATAATTTGTCAGATGTTAAAGAAAACGCATCTGAAGTGAATGATGACAAGCATGCTACAATTTCTGAAAAATACCCGTCTCATATGATCACCGAAAACAAAGTAGCTAACTCTGAGAAAAGCTCACCAGTTATGGTTTCTGAAAATAATATCTTGATCCATAAAGATAACCTTTCCGATGTAATTTCTGAGGAAAACATCTCAGTCCTTAAAAATAATATACACGACATAAGCTTTGAGAACACTACTTCAGACTTAGGCGAAAATCCATTTGACGTGGATATGGAAAATGATATATTGAACTCTACAGTTAGCCCACCTGGCACGACTAAAGGGAAGAGATCAGATGAACTAATAAAAGAAATAAATACAACCGAATTCCGTGAAAAAAATCAAAACATTACGGGTAACATTGACGTCTCCTCAGAAATGGATGTCTACTGAACGTCGTTATAGTAACTGATACATTATAAATCCAGTTGTGACCAGTTAAGACGAAAATGATGATCGTTCAATTTTTTTTTACTCATTCACTCTAACTCCATATTCGTATCAATTGTTCTAAACTAGTATCTTAGTAAGAAGAGAATTATGACTGTCAGTGAAACTGATTTATTTTAGCTTCTATTCTTTTCACGTGAGGTAAATACACTTTTATATTTGTTAAATACGTCTTTGTACGTCTTCATAAAAAAACATAAAAAACTGCTGGATTGTCACAATGTTACATTAGCCGTTATAGTATCAACTGTTAATTGACGATGTCCGTCCTAATTGGTGAATCCATAGAATTTATTATATAAATCAAACATTCTAGCTGTCATAATATTTTCTTGTGTAAATTATAACCGTTTACGATCTAGATAGAATGTATTTCTTAACAATCAAAACTTCTGCCTGTCACATTAGAAATTATATATTTTTGTGTAAACTAAAACTGTTTACGGTAAAGAAATAATTTTGACTGTTCAAAAAATATTCAGATATTCAGAATTATTCAAAGAATAATAAATCTCGTCCAAAATTACTTGCGCCCTCCGTCCTTTTAGAGCATATTTTATTTCGGTAAATTCCATTATTTCTCCTTTGGTTTATTTATTTTACTTTTAAAGATATGTAAATTTTGCTTTTGTACTCTAAAAATGTTACTACTCTTACATTTGTTTCATGCTTATTTTATTGCTAAGTGTTTTCAAAACGATACTAAGGTTCTAAAAATACAGATTTAAGAGAATTTAAACTATTTAAAGTTTAATTCTTTTTGGTTTTCGAATTTTTCGTCGAGATTGAAACAGAAATATTTCTTATTTCAAAAGCAATCCAATCCGAAACTTTATCTATACGTTTCATTCTACTTATATATTCATTTATTTTTACAAGGAATAAAGTGAGAACAAACAGTATTTCTTGACAACGGTTTATTATTATTATGATGTTACTGTTTAGTTGCGAGGCAACACAACAGGCTACTTGCTTGTTTGTTTTGGATTTCGCACAAAGCTAAACGAAGGCTATCTGCGCTAGCCGTCCCTAATTTTGCACTGTAAGACTAGAGAGAAGGCAACTAGTCATCATCACCCACCGCCAACTCTTGGGCTACTCTTTTACCAACGAATAGTGGGATTGACTGTTACATTATAACATCCCCACGGCTGAAAGGGCGAGCATTTTTGGTACTACAGGGATTCGAACCCGCGACCCTCAGATTACGACTCGAACGCCTTAACCCACCTGGCCATGTCGGGCCCAAATATAGCTAATAAAAAGTTTTAAAACGTTTCATATATTAATTTATTTTAATCTTGCCTGAAATAATGTCAAGTGTCGCAACTATTAAGGGTTCACACTAAAATGTTTTGTTATAGAACTATCAACTTTGACTCATAATTATGTTATGTTTTCGGGAAATCAAAGTATTCTTTTTAGGTCTGCAGACTTACCGTTACTCCACCAGGGAACTTTTAGACTCGAAACAATTTTGGAAGGGCAGATGCTTATTAGTGCATAATAAAGGCGAGCACAAAAATCTAGTAATAAGATGGGTGAAAATAAATACATATATGACGTTTTTGAGAAATCAGATATTGTACTTAAAATCATTTTATTCTTGTAAGATTGGACAAACAAATGTTCTTTACTACATCTACATCAATTATGTTGAAATTAGAATATTGAGAAAAATATTTTCGTATATCTTCGAAGAAATTTAGTTTAATTCAAACAA
The DNA here is from genome assembly GCF_004210375.1 of Tachypleus tridentatus. Lineage (NCBI taxonomy): Eukaryota > Metazoa > Arthropoda > Merostomata > Xiphosura > Limulidae > Tachypleus > Tachypleus tridentatus. The sequence continues at coordinate 97,542,864 of NC_134836.1, forward strand.
AGAAAACGAAATTATGAAACATCAGAAACATGTTTTTAGACTACTTGGAATTCAATAGCAATGTATATACATGTTCATTTGTATATTAAATTCTGTTGATCTCATTGTGGCACTCAACTCGTAATCTCAGGATCGCTGGTTCGAATCCCCGTTACATGCTCGTCCTTTCAGTCGTGGAGGCGTTATAATATGACGGTCAATCCCACTATTCGTTGGTAAAAGAGTAGCCCAAGAGTTGGCGGTGGGTGGTGATGACTAGCTACCTTTCCTCTAGTCTTTCACTGCTAAATAGCACAGATAGCCCTCGTGTAGCTTTGCCCGAAATTTAAAAGAAAACGAAAACCCATAGTGGGGCCGACGGTACCTTTACGTAATTACTACGCTTGAATACGGGTTCGATTCCCCGCTATGGACGAAGTACAAATAGCCTATTGCGTTTGGCCTTGTGTTTAAATAAACACTTTCTGCTGTAAACTTGAATATTTTAAAACCAACCTCAAACGACTTTGGTTTGTATTTTAATCGAGTTGATATACTCTATCCTCCATAATTTTTTAGTCTTCGCTGTACTAGTTTACGTTAATAAATGTCTCCAATATAGTTACACGCCTCTGTCGTTTTTGTATTCAATTTCTCGTTAAAAGATTGCATTACAAAGAAATTCACATCCAGTAAAAATGTACGTGACTGCTATGCATAATGTATGTATGTTATATAATCCATTTTAGATAAAAATTTGATTTTAAACAAATTATAAACCTTATACTTTTAAATTATCTTAAATACAATACTTTCAAAAAGCTAATTATTGAAGTAAAAATTTCAATATATATATATGCATAATATATAATACAAAATGAACAAACATTATTTAGTCTATATATAATAAAACGGCGTTAGCTGAGAGACAAAAATGATTCATATTTGAATGACTGTAAGAATCGAGGTTGTTAACGGAAGTAAACTGGCAAAGTGCGCGATAGGATATGGATTTGTTTGAAGATAAATATATTTATGTGTTAATATTCACAATTTACAAATTGAAAATTTTAATGGCTAAATATATGTACTTCCTGGACAAAGAAAAAATATATATGTATATTAATGCTTTCAAAATATGGGTATTTCACTAGTAATAAATACATTTCAATATTAAGATCATTTAACAATGTAATATTCGCAAAATGTTAGGCTAAACGAGAGCAGATGACAGCTGGTTTATCGAAACTCGTTCAATAACATTCTCTTACGAGATACAAGTAGGAACGCGTTAAAATAATACAACGGTAATTTTGCTAAAAATAACGTCCCATTTTTTCGTGAAGATCCCTCCCATGGAAAATGGAAAAAAAAATTGGAATCATAGGCCTAAAATTTATAATAAAAATAACATCGTCTGTAAATGTGTTTCTTCCACACTCTGCTAAACTTTCCCGATTTGAATAAAATATAATTTATCCTGATGAAGTTTACACACAGTTAGATGTGTGAAACCTATTTGAAATTTAAAAACGTTAGGCCCGGCATGGCCAGTTGGTTAAGACACTCGACTTTCAATCTGAGGGTCGCAGGTTCGATTCCCTGTCACACCAAATATGCTCACCCTTTCAGCCGTGGTGGCGTTATAATGTGACGGTTAATCCCACTATTCGTTAGTAAAAAGAGTAGCCCGAGAGTTGGAAGTGGATGGTGATGACTAGCTACTCTCCCTCTACTCTTACACTGCTAAATTAAAGGTTAATTTTACAGAAAAAAAGAAAACTTTGCAATCAAAAGAACTACTCATACTGATTAATTTTGCAGGTACACATTTTTTATAAAAAATATGTGCTAATAAATAAAGCACAGAACTTGGTGTAGAAAGAGCCCTTTCCGAGCGGCAATCCGAACGTTTTAGTTTTTACGTTTCCCGCTAGGAAAAGTACTGTGACGTAATAGTTGCCAAACAAACCGCCAACGCCAGCGCGTTGAATGTAAATAAACATGGCCAGTGCATATGGAGAAACTGTTTTGACTTTGTGTTCTGAACAATGTCGAGTAGCGCCATATCAATTCGAACCTATTCTGAACGAACCTAGAACAGATACTTTTGACACAGATCTGACAAGTTCTAGTGATGAGGACAGTTCCACGAGCTAGAGTAGCTGAACTGTGAGTGATACTGATAGCGCCCAGGCCGGTTGCGAGTCGGTCATGCCTCCAGTAGAAGAATGGTAAGCGTAAGTCATGACAACAAATATGGTCTGTATTATTTCTCGTGAAATTTTAAGAACTCGAAACCTGTCTGGTGTTTATAAATTATTGGTAACACAGACTGAGTTTTATTTGTTTATACTTTGCCGACGATGGTAACTAATTCTCGGCCCTTCCACAATCATTGTACCGGGTATTTATGACTCGTAACAAAATGAATTTCATTTATACGTCTTAATTCTGTCTATAAAATCAAACTGGATGAAGCAGTCTGAATAATTAATTTAATATTCGCCATAAATGTATAATTTATATGACATATTCCGTATGTTTGTGCAAGGTGTAGGTGTGGTTTATGCGATAAGATGCCAACCAGGAGAGAGTGCGTTTGTTGTCGCTCATACGACATGGTGTCAAATCAATTAAAAGATGAAGAGTGCATTACTCGGACTCGAGGCTTTGATGGAAATTGCCTGAATATCGATGTCTTGGAAGCATCATACTACGAATTTGTTGACTTGAATGATGAGGAGCCAAGTCACGAGTGTGTCTTTTTCAAGATGCAGTTAAACCTAAAATAGTATATTTGAGTTTAACCTACAATTAAAGATACTGTTTATCCAAAACTATGATTCTACTTAATCATCTCAAGTGTATCAATATTTCCAAAGCCCAATGAGATGTTTGTTTCAGTTGCACATATTTCTTGTTTTAAAGTTTTTCTACCAATCATCAGTATAATTTTGATTTTAATAATATTATTTTGCAAGCTGACTGATTTGAAAATATTATCCTCATATTTATGAAATGGTCATGTATTGATTCAAAACAATATCTATAGAATTTCAAAATAGCTAGGAGAGAAGAGTAACTTTCTACTAAGGTTATAAGTTTGTAATTTTGCATTTTCAGGCTATATAGATACTTAGCTTATCGCAGATTTGTCAGGTAGATTATGGTGTGAAGAAGTTCAGTTCTTCCTATGGATCATCCGCATCCACTGTCGCCATCTTGCCGGTTCCTTCTCCTTGCACGGAAACGAAAAGAAGCTTTTGCCCGATGCCGAACCGTTTTTACAACCATAAGCAACACAGTAAACCATGTTATTATAAAACAAACATAAAGTAGCGATATCAAGACAAAATATAGACTCACAAAGTATATAATCCGAAAAAAGCACCGACAGATTTACATAAAACACCAGCATGAAAGGAACAAAATGATTGGCGCGCAACGAAGCATGTTTGGCAACTATTACGTCATAGTTGTAAAATGTCATGGAAACAGCCGAACGACCGAGAGGAACTTGAATCCGAGGCCCCGCATATTTTGTTTCATTTTTCACTCAAAAACTAAAGTGTTTACAAATATGGCAACCACACAGGAATTATACCTAACCAAAGTACAGTTTCTGAGGCAATTATTATATTTGTTGAAAATTCACCTTTAAGGATGGTTAGCGCAGATAGCCCTCGTGTATCTTTGCGTGAAATTCAAAACACAAACCTAATATTAACAATATTCGTTTCTGATATTAAACCTTCAGAGTTTAATTTCCTTATGACCATATTCAAAGGAATCAAGTGTGTGTGTGTGTTTTGTTATAGCAGAGCCACACCGAGCTATCTGCTGAGTCCACCAAGGGGAATCGAATCCTAATTTTAGCGTTGTAAATCCGTAGATTTACCGCCGTATCAGTAAGGGACAATGAATTAAGTTTTCAATTTTTCTTTTTTCGACTGTTTGCCTACCACAAAATCTTTCCCTCAAATCAGCGTTTCTTTTAATAATTCACTGCACAACAATTTTTTTGAAAAGTTTTGCTTCCTGAAAAGTTTTTGCTGATTGTGACAGGTGCCTGGTTGGTATGCACAAATATAGTTTTCGTTTTGCTTCATCACGTAGGAACTCTCAGAAATAGACAGTTAACTGTTTACCGGCAATAACATATTTAATTGCATGTATGTTTATAATATGCTATTAAGTTCAACATAATTGTTTTGCCCCTGATTTTTGTTTGTATTCAATGTCCGGTGCATCACGTTGCAGTGTCCAATAGTAGTCAGCAAACATTGACGGATTCCGGTTGCCCTGATATCGTTTTTCCATTGTAGCAATGTCCTGAGCAGCATCTGTGTATGCAAGCCACTTTTATAGCCTGCTGAGACACTGTCAAGCTAGCTCCGGCATGCCCGGGCTGCATACTTCCACAGATCAGCTTCCAACCTGGCCTGATTTCATGCCTGGACATGCCCAGACTGCATAAAACTTTGTTCGTATGTCTCTTACAGAAACGAAAATTTTTGGACACAAATATAAGAAAAAAAATGAAGAAACTGAAGATTTCGATGAAACGGTACGTGATGGAAAAGTTTGGATGTGATTTTCGTGATGAACAGCCAAAACTCTACAAGGAACACTCAACAGTGTTCAAGAAGCACAAACTTTGTTGTGCAGTGTAACCAAAAATAGTAATATGCAAGGCGTTTGATGCTAACAAACGAATTAAGTTTAAATAACTACACACTTATTAATACTGTGAAAAGCTATTCACAATTTTACGGCATAAGAGAAAAAAAACTTAATCACGTTTCGAATGATCTATTTAATCAACTAAGCGCTTCTGATACTAGAAATACCTAAATTCAGCAAAATGCCAAAAAAATAATCTTCGCTTTATTTTTGTTGGGTTATAAAACTTCAACTAAAGCTTTATGAAAACCCTTTTCGTCTAACTCTACTACAATATGTCAACATTACTGTCATTTCATTATACCTGGCCGTGGCCTTGTGATTAAACTACCAGCAGTGGATTAGACCGAAATTTCGAGCTACGATATTCTGCCAAAAATGCTTCGTATTTTTCGACTAGTCATGATATTCAGTTAAGATTAGCTTCATATGAGCGCTATTGATTAGCGACTCTCCCTCTGGTCGGTACTTCTAAATAAGGGTTGGCGAAACATGACTTGGTCTATTTGTCTCGTAAGGCCATTCAGAATGACAGAAAATACCAAAAGCCTATTTTATTAAAAGCTATCACAAACTGGTAATACAGTTGGTTGTTTGGAGTTAAGCACAAAGCTACACGATAGGCTGTTTGTTCTCTGTCCACCATGGGTTTCGATCCGCTTTCTAGCGTATGTATTATAATTGATTTCGGACGAATTTCGGATATATTATGTTACGTATTATGATTTCGAATAGTCGGAAATTGTAATTTAGAAGTTAAATGAATTTCGATATATATCAAATTTATGATATTCGCCAACAAGATTGATACACACAATTTTATTTCTTAACAGAAAGCAGGGGTTCGATTCCCCTCGGTGGGTTCAGAAGATAGCACGATGTGGCTTTGTTATAAGAATAAACACACACACACCTAAACACAAATATATTTTAATGTACAAACAACAATAAAATTTATAATAAGGGTTCTTACAAATAGTTAACACAAATGATGATTTATATACAACAGTTTTACAAAGTTACAAACAATGCTGAGTCTTATATCCGGTATAGAACTGAACATGAGGGCCCAGCGCGTTAAGGCGTGCACTTCGTAATCTGACGGTCGCGGGTTCGCGCCCGAGTCGCGCCAAACATGCTCGCCCTCCCAGCCGTGGGGGCGTTATAATGTGACGGTCAATTCCACTATTCGTTGGTAAAAGAGTAGCCCAAGAGTTGGCGGTGGGTGGTGATGACTAGCTGCCTTCCCTCTAGTCTTACACTGCTAAATTAGGGACGGCTAGCACAGATAGCCCTCGAGTAGCTTTGTGCGAAATTCCAAAAAACAAACAAACAAGAACTGAACATTTTATCCATGATCCAGGTCCACGATGAGCAAAATGATCCTGAGTTGATATTGTTACACCTCTTTTGAGCTAGCTAGCATGGTTGGCCTCATGGCGCCGACATTTTACCGATGAAGATATTGAATGTCCTCGAAGAAATACTAACATCCGAAATTAATTCACTGAAGATAAATGGTTTTTTAATATTCAAAATATATAAACGTTCCTGGTCAAATTCTGTAGTTCTCCAATTACCAAGCATTAATCATAATTATAGCTTCCGAGGCTTATAGTATACTGACTGTAGCTGACCAATAATATTCAATTACTGTCTCTTGGCGCGTTAGTTTATATAGTCTGAGGCGAAATTCACAAATGTTCAACCTGACCCTCTTGGGTATCAAAAAATTTCCAACATATCCAAATACCTACAAAGGAGAAGCGAAACGAACAATATTCATAAACACACTAGGATTTCGTAAAACAAATGTTTTTTTTATTCTTACTCTCAAGAATCTTCTACAAATTTAGAGAACAGGCGGGACTTGTGCAATACGAGTTCAAAAATATACGTCACATTTATCAAATTGAATCACACATAGGTATTAAAATAAATGTATATCAGTAAATTCGTTACACCTCCCTCCTTGGAGAATTAAAAATTGCAGTAAGACAATTTTTAACTAAAATGTTACATTACATATATGTATACATTGATTACGACACATAAAACACAATACATTGTTAAAAAGTTATATAATTTCAAAAATCATGACAGTACATTAAACAATCAATAATCACGCGGCTGAGATGTTCTTCAAAAGTTGTGATAGAAGTCATAGGAATTTTCCCGTTAGGTTTTGCAACTAAGTGACAGGTATTACAAGTATTACAAAATTGAAAAATATCTTGTCTAATTATTGGCCAAAATAAATGTTTCGTAATTTTAGCACACACCTGACTGACTTCTAAATTATCTCTCATGGGGAATTCATGAACAACTTTCAATTTATAAGAACGATATACTTTTGAAACAATGACTTGATAAACTTCAGCCCAGTTTTCTAAAGCTGGTACAAACGGTTGTCTCCATTTTCTCATGAGCACACCATTTATGAAAAAGTAAATATTTGTAACTTTCTCTCGTTTATCTTTTGGAGGTGCATATTTTAATAGTGAAGAGATCTGTGGATCCCTTTCTTGCCCATCGATTCATTTACTTTTAGCAAATGGAACTTCACAAGGTAAACCAAATCCTTCACGTTCATTGTCACTCACCAATGAATTGTCAGTAGGATAATTATTCACGAGATCCTCGTTGGTTCCAAAAAATGTCTAAGACATATCTATAATATTGTCCTCTAAACACCTGTCATCATTTGTTTCTGGCTTAATTTCTCAGCCTGAGCTCGAGTCACAGCATAGGAAGGAAGCATTCTGAACTCTCGTGAACAGCATCATCCTTAGATAAAACAGTTTTAGGTTCACTAACCATCTTGGGTTCGGCAACCACGTTTTCCCCAACCAAATCGTTTTCCAACAGTAATGATTCACCCTTAACTGGTACAGTCGGTCTTATTCCCAA